>NW_015173734.1:169979-297001 GCF_001447785.1 Gekko japonicus
TTCATATCTGGCAGATCAATGTGTGCTCAGATTTGCCTATTGTCCTGTCAACTGCTATGACCATCAGATATGGAAGATCAGTGGGTCAGATTTCTCATTGTGAAATGTTGCAATTTCAGATTTCTCCCCTAATTTGTGTTTTAAAGGGGAACAACACTTAGCAATACCTACCTAGACAAAAAAAAATCCTTTTCAGAATTCTGCTTCACAGTCGCTTGATTAGATGTGTATCTTGCATCAATTTCCATACTTATGCACATGTTCAAGAATGCATTATTCATCATCATTGCACATACAGCTTTCCTTCTTATTCCTTGGGCTGCCTCTCTGGCAGGATGAGCTCCTGTGAGAAAGAGTCAGCAGTAGTAGCAACAAAGGAGAACACCTCTTCCTTGCCATCTGAGTGGCTGGACGAACATTCTGAGCAAATGTAATGTTTGGTGGTAGCTGTAGCATTCCGGTAGGCTTCTCTGGCCTTCTTGGCTTCATTGCCACCTTTCTTAGGCCCCGTTCACACTGGGGGAAAAGGTGTGGTTGACGTGCGGCTTTTTTGAGCCGCATCAAAAGAGAAGCGTGGTGGCGGGATCAGACAGATCCCCGGAGCCGCTGCGCAGTTGCTCCCCAGCATTATCATATGCCGGGGGAAGCCACAGATCGGTGAGTGCGGCGAGCCCACTACGCATGCACGCACATGCGCAGTTCTACAGGGCCTCCGTATGCTGCAGGGAGACGGGCATGGTCAGTGATCAGACGCCGGCCCGTGCTGCGCATCAACAGGCAGGTAGTACTCTTTTGGTGCTACCTTTTTGTGGCGGGTTTTCAGCTGGAAGGGATGGATCGGGGATGGGTGCGCGCCGCTTCCCAGATGTTGTGGTATGATTGCGCCCGCTTGATGTGCCGCCGATCTGTCCCTCCCGCGGGGCAAATCCTCCCGTGTGACCAGGGCCTTTGTGGGCCTATCACAACTACTTAGCATGGCAGTAGGGTGGTTAGGCCTAGATAGACTGGGGTCACGAACTGGCTGATGAACTAAAGTTCATCACAAATTTTGGCCGGTTCATGGTTCATGAAGCAATGTTTGCAAACTGAAGAACCACCACAAACTTTCACAAATTTTGATGCAGTTCATGGTGGTTTGTGAAAAACAGTTGTTTGGTTTAAATGGCTGGGAGTCATTTAAACCACTGCCTTCTGCTCCCCACAAAAGGCTGTGGGAAGCAGAAAGCAGTGGTTTAAATGGCTTTGAGCCAGTCTGAACAGCTGAGCTGCGGGGACAGCCTGCTTCCACGGCTCAGCTGTTTAGAGCCCCAAACAACTGAGCCATGGGAGCAGGCTGCCCCTGAAGCTCAGCTGCTTCGGGCATGAACCTCACAAACCCAGTTTGTATGTGAGCTGACTAGGTTCGTGGCTTGTTTCGTAGGTCACCCATGAACCATGAACTGAACCACATTTTTGTGTTTCGTGTCCATCCCAAGTCACCATGGTGATTGCAACGTTCTGGTGGACTTTGTTATTACCTTTCTGGGTAAAGCAGGCATACCCACAGAAAGGAGAGGTAGGGGGCCATGGAGACTGGAGATGCTGACTGTGACACTGTGGTTAACCACAAAAAGACCTAACCCACTTGCAAGAAAGTATGGGTCATAACTCAGAGTTTGAGAACAAGTGCACTACACAATGATCCTCCTCATGGTTAATTTTGTGTTTAGAAATATCCCAAATGGTTATTTTTGTTTCAGGTTATTGCAGCTGTGTTGCCATCAGTGGGTGAAGACTTTTTTTGTTTGGCATCCCCTCCGTGATCCCTCCTTTCTGCCCACTGGTTTAATTGTTTTTATGTGTCTATGGCCCCGGTCACACGGAGCATTAGCCACGCTAGAGAGACAGAAAATAGGCGGATTTTCCGGGTGCAATCACAGTGCCACATCTGGGAAGCGTAGAGCTCCCGTGGCTCACCCGAGGCTTCCCGCCAAAGATGCGGGGTAAAAAACTAGTACCTCCAAGGTACTAGTTTCTGGAAACCGTAGGGCAAGGGCGGGCGTCTGATCACGTTTCCGGTGGCATCCGGCGCCCGCCCATGTCCCCTCGCAAAAAGGGTTTTTTCCCCCCAAGCACCCAACGGAGCATGCACACATTTCAGTTTTTTTTAAAAAAACACAACCCCGTTTGCCGCACCTTTCCGCTTCTTTGCCGCGTCGTGTGATTCGCACCTCCCCCCTAACCACAGGAGCTCGACGGGACCTCAACCCAACGCCTGATTGCACAGTCGCGCGTTATTTTGCTCCGGGGCAAACAGCCACGCCTCCCCCTCGCATCTTCCTGCCCATGTGGCCGAGGCCTATATGTGTTTTAGCTCTGTTTCTAAGTGTTTTAATTTGGGGGTTTAATGATTTTAAGTCTTCTCCTGGTGATATCCTCATATAGGATGGTGTGTTTGACAACTGTTAGCTCACATACATTTTCTGTAAGTCCCCCATTTCAAAGAAAGTGGGATAAAGGTGTTTTAAATAAATAAATGGACCCGATCAGTGCACCTGGGAGACCACAGGCAGCTCCTGATCTCTAGACATACCTGGGGGTGATTCACCTCAAAAAGTTTCTGGAGTCTGACAGTATATACATCCTTGGGGGTGGCCCTGAAGATAGTGGCCACCATAGAAATCATAGGATATTAATGGAAATATGCTGCTTCTATGTTAGGTTTTAAGGGCATTCTGCTAGCTGAATACTAATTTATTATTGTTCCTTGCTTTAAGAATTTATCAAAACAAGTGGGAACAGTTGAAGGGCTGGCCCTAGAAGATACATTTCTTGATGTCAGTTCCACCCCACCCCACACTATGGTCCTTTCCAGTATACAGGGCTATAAGGTTAGGTAAAGGTAAAGGTTCCCTTGCTCGAAAGCCAGTCGAATCCGACTCTAGGGTTGCGGTGCTCATCTCCATTTCCAAGCCGAAGAGCCAGCGCTGTCCGAAGACGTTTCCGTAGTCATGTGGCCAGCATGACTAAACACCAAGGTGCACGGAATGCTGTTACCTTCCCATTGAAGTGGTACCTATTTATCTACTTGCAATTTCTTGCTTTTGAAATGCTAGGTTGGCAGGAGCTGGAACTAGAGATGGGAGCTCACTCCATCATGTGGCACCCGGGTCTCGAACTGCTGAACTACTGACCTTCCATAGCCTGCAGTTCAGCGTCTTAACCACTTCAGCCACCGCAGCTCCTCGGCTATAACGTTAAAGGGAGGTAAATAAATAGAATAAATTTCTATGAGTTAGGGTTAGAATTATGGTTTCCCAAGATCCCCAAATATCTTTGACCGTCTCTGAACAGGGCATCAAGTCTGCAGTATGCATCATAACATTTCTTCCCATTTGAAGTTGAACTGGGCTTCTGTTTTGTAAGGCATTTTCTAAGCCTTCTGGCCCTTTCATTTATTCTTTATAATATCTGGGAGTCTACCTTATGCTATCCCCTCTGGGCTTTCTATAGGAATGCTGAGGTTTGCCAGACCACTGTAAATGTTATACTACATTTGGATTGGCAAAACTTTCCCGTAAAATAATTTGTGCCTGCTGCAAAGTGTAACACTGCTGATTCTTTGTAATACTACTGCACAGGCAAAATGTTAATCAATTAGAGCAGCAGCGCTAATTAAAAACCATGCATTATACATCTCCTAAGCCACAGTCTTTGTTACCACAGAGCCTTCCCATTATAAATTCATGTCACAGTGAATTACAAAGAGAAACTTAAATGATAACAAGGGCAACAAAAATGAAACTTTTCTTTTCCTCCCATTATGTATCTCTCCTTGACCAAGGTCTGTAGTGGCTCACCGGATTGTTAGAACTCCATGATTCATAGCTAAAAAACAAAAGAACATTCTGAGGTAGGCCAAAGTTCAAGTGAGTTCAGGGTGGTTTCTGGAAAATTCATGGAAGGATCACACTTGCCCACTCCTGGTCTCTCCAGCCCTACCTGACCTGAGGAAACCTAATAAAAAAGCAGTGATGATAGTGATTCATGAGCCAAAGGTAAAGCATTCTCAGAAATAATGGACGGGGCTAAAAGTGTGAGTAGGAAGGAACAATGGATTAGCAGCCATCCATAGTGAATACAAGTGGGAGGAAGAGAGACATTGCAATGATGGCACTATTGGAGTGTGATGGAGAGAAGAGTGTGTTCCTATGGAGAAGGGAGAGTGCTGGGAAGAGGCACTGAGGCTGGTTGTTCAGAAAAAAAGTAACACAAGAGGTAGTCCATTAGGGAAGTAGTCATTTCTGCACCCATGCTCAAAGTCCAATTCTCCCTCTTTCATTCACTGGTAAAATTCCCCCATGGTAAGCGATACTTCTTCTCAGATGCCACTATGTAGGAAAATTTGCTTGCTACAGCTAGCCTGCACCATGTCTTTGATTCTTCTCTGCCTGCCGAACAGTATTCAATGGCTTAGTGTGCTGTAATATGCCAATCCAGTGGTTACAACCTTTCCAGATGTGGGACCTACTAAACTGCAAACATGTAACAGGAAATCATGTCATATCAATGCCACGTAACAAGAAGAGAGGGAGCCAGTGTTATGACCTCACTGGTATCAAGGCCAGGGCAGAAGACCAAGAGTGCCAAGGATGGGAACCACAAGCCAAGCGCCATGAAGTATACCACAGGGAGCTAAAAGCCAAGGGTCAGAGCCATGGAGGCGTCTACTCCACCACTGAGTGATTTTCCCTCACAGTCCTTCTGCTCTTTTCAGCATGTATGCAAAGAAAGGCAGGAGACATGGTGCCCGTGCTGTCTGTGCATCTGGTCCTTCCTAAAAGCAGCAAAAAGATGCAGCTCTGTAGGGGCTCAGAATTTAGCTATGTGACCCACCAGATAGTTTTAACCCATAGGAGGAACACAGGCTGCAGATATAAGGGCAAAAAACAGGTGCAGAGGTGCTACTCTATGCGAACTGCAGCCCTGGCTAAGCCTCTGAACAAGCTGACTCTTGACTTTTCATTCACCCTCTTGAACAGGTACTCACCTACTCCATTCTGAAACCATTACATAATTTAACGATAAATAGGTATCAATATATTAAATGATCTTTGAAACTAAGTATTGTACTCCTTGCCACTGTATGCTCATGTCCATACTAGTTACAATACTGAGCCAAATCAGTACATTGCATAGAGGTGACAGTGTCATGGAGTAAACACCTTGCCTGTCTTTAGCTTTGGTCCAAATGTAGACTGGCACTACGGGCTAGTTCATCCCAGCAGACTGGATATTTATCAGGAAGAACCAGAAGCTATCCTGTAATAAACTACAAGCAAATTCAGCTGCACATAATATCTGTGTGTATACAAGCGGAATTTATTCCTTTTTGCACAAAGTCTGAGATAAAAGAACCTTCTTTTAAAAATATGACTTATTTATGTGCACCATTTTACAGAGCAACAGGAAGGAAGACTGCTCCTAGGGAATGTACATTGTAAAATTTGACTGAGGGGAAGCTACACAGGGAGAGAAGGAAATAGTAACTCAGATATTCAAAGATACACACCAGAAGGTTTCTCCGAATGTGTGGCAAGACTTACACAAAGAAACCATGGCAGAACTAACCCACAGTGCCAGATTTATGCATAAACAAAATAAATTACAGTTTAGCGCTTCAGATTATGCAGGGCTTCAAAAATTAATACTAAATTCCCATTTTGTTTCGGTACTACTATGGTGCCTCTTAAATAGGGTTCCCAGCCTCTCGGTGGGGCCTGGAGGTCTCCTGCTTTTACAACTGATCTCCAGGTGACAGAGATCAGCTCCCCTGGAGAAAATGGCTGCTTTCAAGGGTGAACTCTGTGGCACTGTACCATGCTCAGGCCCCTCCCCTTCCCCTCCCCAAACCCCACCCTCTCCTGGATCCACCCCCAAAGTCTCCAGGTGTTTTCCAACCCAGACCTGGCAACCCTAATCTTAAATATGATATCACTTAGGGCCTCAGCCAGGGCCGGCTCCAGGTTTTTTTGTATACTAGGCAAGGCTACCTTATGGTGCCCCCAAGTACACCCACCAATTTTCTGGCGCTCCACTTGGTGCGCCCCCCACCCCAGCATGACAGCCCCAAGGAAGAAGAAGAAGAAGAGGGAAGAAGGGAACGGGCGCTGCTGGGGGTGGCCTCAGCCCAGCTGCTTGCTTGCTTTCCTCCCGGGAAGGGTGTCCCCCGAGCCCTCCCTTCCCATGCTGGGGGCGGCCGTCGCAGTTGACCAGGATGATGGCCAGCATGTAGTCCTTGCCCAGCACGGCTTTGCTGGGCAGGCGGGCGGCAGCCAGCAAGCGAGCGAGTGACGGCTGCAGCAGGGAGGCTCTGCTGCCCAAGGCCAGCACCGGAATGTGGGGCGGAGCCATGTGGGAAGGAGGCCGGAGGCTGGCAGGGGGCCCACTGGAGCTGGAGCAGCACAGAGTCCCTGGAGGAGCATGCCTGGAAGCCGGTCTTTGCCGCCACCACACAGGGTCGCAGCAGCATCGCCTCAGCCTACCCTGTTTAGGCGAGGGAGGGGATGGGCGGCAGACCAGCGGCCGCGGGGCGCCCCCTCTTAAAGGGCCGCTCTAGGCCACTGCCTAAAAATTTTCTATGATGGGCTGGCCCTGGCCTCAACATGTCTTAATTCTGCTTGTATGGGAGGCCAAGCCTTCTGGCAGAGTTTAAGCAGACTTTCTTTATGCTTTGCTGTAAAGGATTTGGACTCGCTGCATGCCTGATTTTGCGTAAATTGTTGTCACTGTGGTAGAGGTGCCTGCTGCTTCTGAAGTAGGCCATCAGGAAAGATCCACCTCTCAAACTGGTATGCCTTCTCCCAGTAGATTTAATTGACAAGACTTCTGGCTAGGCCCTAGAACTCTGGCAGGGGACTGTTGGAGACAGGCAGAATGGCCAACAGGTGCCTGCACCCTGCAGAAGACACCTCCTTCTCTCCCTCCCCTGCACTGCCCTTCCTATCTGTATTTACGTCTTGGACCCGAGGAGTCAGGCTACTTTTGCCATGACTCCAGGCAGCCTGTTGAGGCCCCCTGCTCACCCTCCTCTGTGTCCATTCAGTTGAGCTGGCCTAGCAGAAACCTTCAGAGATCATTGATATCTTCCTTCTCCCCAAAGTGAGTTATGTTTGAATGTGAAACTTGGACTTCCAAAGACCAAAAAAAACCTGATTTCAGAAGAAGGGCAGAAGATTTAATAGACACCCAGAGGGGGAAAAAACGTGAGCCTTCCAAACTTTTTTCTGAAAAGGAAGTTAGTGATTTTGTCAATATGTCATCCAATTCAATATACTGGTGACAAGTCGTTTTTCCTGCATTATTACCATGTGAAATAAGGACTGACTGATCTTTTCTCTGGGTTTTTTTTTTTAATGTGATACCTAACAATGTATTCTTGATATACACTAAGACCTAGGAAATGGTGGCTGAATGGCTTTGGATGGTGACAGCTACTAGCTCCAAGTCACTGCCATTAGGCAGAAATCTTCTAGTGATGACATATGCAGGATAAAAACAACGCACAAAGAGGGGAAGTGAGAACAGCACATTGACTCCATCTGCATGGGACCACCAGAACACAAGCACATCACCTACATATACATAAGCCATACATGCCTACGGTTCTGTCCTTCCTCCTGTACTGTCCAGCCCACTACTTAAGAAGCTTGTCACAGCCCCGCTCTCCATCCCTTCAGAAGTGAGGCAGGTGACAGGACTTTCTGTAGTGGTGGCACCTTGCCTGTAGAAGGCTTTTCCCCTTGGAGCTCTGCTGGTGCCTACCCTATTCTCTGTTAGGCACCAGGCCCAAACATTTCTTTTTGCCCATGTTTTAAGTAAGGCATTGATCTTTTAAAATGATTTCCCCTCCAGTCTTCTAGCCTGAGGATTGTTTTATGAGAATCATTTTAAGCTGCTACATTTTAATGCTGTTGTTATGGTATGGCACCGTGAGAATATTGAGTGTTGTGAAGGCATAGCACACTTTGAAAATATTATCATGCTCTGGATGGGTTTTTCCCCTTAAAAATCATTATTTTAAAACAATTCAACAATTCAATTTGTGATCTTATCATGTTCTACTTTGTAAGCCACCTTCAGCCACCTTCAGCAGGTTCTCTACCGCCTATGAATGTTCTAAATAACTAAGTAAAGTACAGAATTGGTAATGTTTGAGAAAACATCACTCCTGATCATGGGAGACAGATCCACTGTGCAAACAATTTGTACATGCATATTGGCATTATGCTGACATTCTGGCAATTGCACTTAGCTGGTGGGGCAGAGACAGCATGTGCTTTTCCCCCATCTATGT
Organism: Gekko japonicus; assembly: GCF_001447785.1. NCBI lineage: Eukaryota > Metazoa > Chordata > Lepidosauria > Squamata > Gekkonidae > Gekko > Gekko japonicus. The sequence continues at coordinate 178,315 of NW_015173734.1, forward strand.
GCCTTGTTTTCTTCCTGCATATGTGTCTGAATGTAGAGTTGTGCCTGCCGGTACCTGGCCAGAGAGAACAGTTTGCAGCTGGTAGTTCGAATGCAGCCAGTGAAGGAGACAGAAGCAGGAATTTGGCAGATGACTGGGGGGGGGCACACCATGCGTTTGCAATTTGACTTGGTGGAGCAGATGTTGCTTTACAGTCTAGGCAGGGTGTCTGCTAGGGATGTGTGGTCAGAAATGTGCTACAGAAGAGCTGACCTTGGAAATGTAAGGAATCTGAACAAAATGGTTTCTGATGAGCAGAAGCTATCTGGTGCCTCACTGTGCGTCTTTGAATTCCTGTGCAGCAGAGCGGGTAAGAGGCATTTAGTGATACATGCATGGCAGTGGTATTATCAACCAGGAGTGTCCTCCTGAATGGCATTTGTGTGCACAATTGCTGCTAGTCTTGGGAAGGGCTTTATGATGCTGTAATTATTGGCCTGTTTTACCTGTTTTGTTGTCTGGGACTGTACATGTGCTGCACAAGCAGATTAAATGTTTGATTTGCATCCTCTGTGACACAGGGGCACCAGCTTGCCAATTCTCCCATGACAGGTAGGACATTCCAGCCAATCTGCATGCCTTGGAGAGGACAGAGAGAAACACTGCATGCATTTTCTGGTAGGCAAGGATATCTGTAGAGATTTGGGAGGGGAATAGAAGATGCTCAGCCTTGGCCCTTCTGGCAACATGCAGCCCACTGGCTCTGAAGAGAGCTGAGGTGGTTGTGGTTGTGTACTGCACTCACAATTGAATTCCCAAGGCAGGTGGAGACAGGTAGGCGGAGATAAGTGGAGGCAGGTAGAGACAGAGGCTAAGGCTTCAGCATCCCAATGGTAAAAGCACACAAACACACCAAGCTAGTCATGAATGATACAAAAGGAACATAAGAGCCCTGATGGTTCAGAACAATGGTCCAGCTAGTCCAACATCCTGTTTCCTACTGTAGCTGACAAGATGACCTGGAAGGCTTCCAGTAAAAGTTCAAAGAAGGCAATCTTGATCACAACACCAACCTGCTTTTAAACGGCAAGGCTGGCTCCAGAAACACCTTCAAGCTCTTCATCTGCTTTGCAAATGCCAGCTCCACTCCATCTGCTACAAATAGATCCAACCTCCAAAAACCTCAGCCTTCCTGACCGGCATCACCTCTGCCTTATCTGGATTCAGCTTCAGATTGTTTTGCCTGAGCCACCGCCTGAAAGCACTAGTTCAGACCCAGGGTGCATGCATCTGGAAGCTTGGATGATGAAGTATATAGGCCAGGCTCATCTGCATATGTATGGCCTTCAGTGCTGCTGGATTATCTCATGCAGAGGCTTCATGTAAATGCTGAAGGACATAGGATAGAAAATAGAACCCTATGGCACCCCACAAGATAAATCCCATCTTACGGATTCTGGTCCTGCGGTGGAAATTCTGTATCCAATCAGACAGAAAAGACCACCAAAGAGCTGCTTCCCTAACATCAACTCCATATTCCAACTGAGAGATAAGAATGGAGTGGCCGACTGTATCAAAGGCTGAGGACAAGATTTAACAATATCAACACGGATGACTGTTCCCTGTCCAGCTTTAAATGAAGATTGTCAAGCAGTGCAACAAAAGTTGTCTTGGTTCCCACCCAAGCCTGAAGCTGGACTGAAATGCATGAAAGGCAGATGTGTCATCCAAGAATCCATGGAGCTGCCCCAGTGGCAGTGAGTTCCACAAGCGATTTATGTGCTTTCACACACATTAAATAACACACTTTCAATCCGCTTACAATACACTTTGCAACTGGATTTTGCTTGCAAAATGGCAAAATCCACTTGCATTATTTAGTGCATTATTTAGCATGTGTGGCGTTATGCACATCTTAGCATATTTTATGTACTTCATCTAACCTGCAACTACTGCCCATTGGTGGTGAAAAAGGATCTAGGGCCCCATTCACATGGAGCATTTGCTGCGCTAAAGATACGGATGATAGGCGGATTTTCCAGGCGTGATCACACCTCAACATCTGGGAAGCGTAGTGCATCCGTGGCTAACCCATGGCTTCTTGCTGGAGATATGGATTAAAAAACTAGTACATACAATGTACCAGTTTCCAGAAAACGTGGGGCAAGGGCGGGCGTCTGATCGCGTTTCCACTGGAATCCCGTGGCATCCGGCACCCGCCCTTGTCCCATTGCAAACCGGATGGTTTTTTTTTTTAAAAAAAGTCTCCACAGGATGCACACAAATGCCCACCGGCACATGCGCACACTGTGGTGAGGGGGGGGGATTCCCATTTGCCACGGAAGCGGCACCTAGCGATTGCCAGTGTGATTGCGCCGTGCCGCTTCTTTGCCGCGCTGCAGGATAGCCGTGTGATCGGCACCTAACAGCATACCCACGGGACCTCCACGGGACATGTGATCGGGCTGCCGTGCATTACTTTGCTCCAGGGCAAACAGCCATGCCCCCCCCCCTGCATTTTCCGGCCCGTGTGCCCAGGACCTAAGTGTGAGAGAACTGCTACTCCAGCATCTGAGGTCTCTTACAGCAGTAATTTCATTTAAATGCATTAAGCAACAACATATTTCTGTAATACAAATCACAGTCCTCCAGCAAGGGGGGGGAAAAGACAAAACTGCCCAGTTAATGTGTAAAGAAAGCTAGGGGGTGGCTCTATTTTAAATATAATTGGTGTTGGTCAAGAAAACCCAACTCTGCCCCACCTTGCATCTCACACTGGTGCTTTCAGTACTTTTGCACCAGTTCAAGTGATTTCGAGAATAGGAATGCTAAAAGCATCGGACTGCAGTAAGGAAAGGAGAAGGGGCCATAGTTTAGGTCCACTTACACACCTCTTTAAAAAAAAAGACTGTCGCTCTACTGGACACTTGAGTATCCTAGGAAAAGACAGGATGCCTTTTAATAATGTCCCTGTGACCCCTGTAGTGTAAATTACCTATTTAGCAAGGATACGTTTTCCTATCTACCTAGAGCTTGAGAGGGAGGATCCCTTGGGTGGGTGGGGGGCTAGCTGGGAATTTCAGAACAATTAAGATGCAGGGGCAGACTGAGAAATGAAAATGGCCAGGGAGTATGTTCTCGGCTTAAAAGGGGGCATTTTGGATGGGCTTGGGAGGGTACTCTGGGCCTTCTCAAGGGACCCGAAGTCCAGAGTGGTGGTGGCGGAAAGTGGCGACCCCCTGAGGTCATGATACCCCCAATTATAATTTCTGAGAAAGGTTCAAGTGTAGATGCTGCTGATGTGGGAGTTAATCCAATCAAACTTGTCTATCCTGGCTTTAGTTATCTGCACCTGACTACAGAAAACACCGCTAAAGTAAAGCTCAGATCTGCAATACGTCAAGCACGTGCAACTTTGTGCCATTAGTAAGTCCCCAACCAGCCTCTCAGGACCTTGGACTTTCTTGAAGACAAAAGCCCTAAAGGCTGGCAAAGACCCGCGTCACGAAACAGGATGTAGAAGTTTGGCTACTGCTGGGTGAGACAGTTAAACAGGAAGATTGTATCTATAATGCATACGGTATTGTAAAGATAACAAAAACACAGTAGGGGAGGCCAGCCTTGTCACTATTTACCATGCAGATGTTTAATTGGAAATCTAAATAATGTATCAGGCGCTCTAGCTTCAGAATTGGTTGCTGACGCTCTGCTGATCTCTTTCTGGCTCACCGAAGGGTGAGATGAATTTCCACAGACAAAGGCAGCAATTGCTTTGCTTTTAACGCTAAGGCAAACATTGTTAACAACCCTCTGCCGCTTGTTTGTTAGTACAGTATAACAAGGGCTTCACTCTTGGGCACTGTATTTGAATATGGGTATGTTCAGTGAAGGAAGAAAAAGCCAAGGGTATAACAAGCACTTTGTCCATTCAGTATCAGCAAAGCAATATTAAGACTTAGAAGGAGACCAAAATGTAAACCCTTAATGAGATCAAGCTCAGGCAGAGAGATAGAGTGGTGTACACAGAGGTCATTTCGGGGGGGATCGCAGGGGATCGCAGTTCCCTCGGGTGAGGTACGGGGGGGCGGGGCACATGACGAAGCCCCGCCCCCTGCTTCCGGCCGCCCCGCTTCCGGCCCTCATTCAGCCAGGAGGACGCAGGAGAAGAGGGAGGGTAAGTTGCTTCCTCCCTGCCTCTCCCCACCCCTGCCTGCCTGGGGCCAGGGAGGGCCTCCGCGGGGCTTCCTTGCACTCCTGCCGGCCTTGCAGGTCCACCGCCGGGCTCCTCATGGGGCTCGGCAGTGGAGCTGCAAGGCCGCTGGCGGCGGCCGGGATCGTTGGGGGTGGGGTGTGTGGCCTTATGACACCCTTCCGGTGATGTCAGGGGGTGTGGCATATGCTAATGAGTTATGCTAATGAGTTCCCCTAGCTCTTTTTCTATGAAACGACCCCTGAATGTACATAGTAGGGAACAGATCAAACATCTGGCCCTGTTCAGTTTGCCGTTTTCATTGAGCAGGGCATGAATATTTTCTACACCACTTAAATCCCTACCTAAAGAGATAAGTGAAGTATTTTGTATTATGGTACATGAAGGGAATTTTTGAGGTCATAGAAGTGATGAAGCTTCCGATGGTTACTTGCTGAAGTGTACTGCTGTCAGTATCCCTCCAAAAGTGCCATCTAGTCACAGTCAACTTATGGTTACGCCGTAGGGTTTTCAAGACAGCTGTTCAGCCCTGACCTGGAGAGCTCAGGTAAGCCCGGTCTCGTCAGATCTCGGAAGCTAAGCAGGGCCGACTCTGGCAAGTCCTTGGATGGGAGACCTCCTTGGAATACCAGCAGTCAGGAGGCGGGGGCAGGCTTTATTCAGCCACCTCTCTGAATATCCTCCAGCCCCCCCCCCGCAGTTTTCAGATACCAAATGTCACCATGACTCCCAGGTGTGCACGTGCACGCATGCACACGCGCACACACACAAATACACACACACTGGCCCAGGCTTGGTGATGGGGGGATATGGGATTGCCCTGCACAAGTCTCCAGGCCCCCACCCCATGAGCTGTAAGGACAAAATTGGGTGTGAGGAATTGGCCACACAGTTGGTGCTACTACTCACCCTGGCTTGCTCCTGCCAGAACCCAGGGCCCTCGTTGCAGAGGGACAGAGGGAGAAGAAGAGACTCTGCTCCCTGCACCTGCCAAAATATCCCATTCTGTTTGGCTCAAGGATGACAACCAGGCCCGTAGCTAGAAGGGCAACAGGGCGGGCTGGGGGAGGGGAATTTTTATTTTATTATTTTTGTCTAGCTACAGGGCTGCTAGTACAGGAGTCAGGAGTCCTTAAGGAGTCAGGGCCTTAGATGAAGTCTGTAAGAAAATACCCAGACATCCTGCAGGGTTGAAGGTCCTCCTGGTGATACCTTCCTTCCCTTCCTCAGGTACAGAGTTGCTAACGCCTAAAATAAAAATGTCTTCCACCTGGATATGGATTGTGGAATGGGGCTCACAGAAAATCCATCTAAAACTGTTACGTATTCTTATGTTTTCCCTGCTGCCGAGCAATATCATCACACATGCATACACTCCATTCAGATTATAACTATGCCACAACCAGGCAGCAGAAAATAACTCACATGCAAAGCAGAGAACTTATATATATAAAAAGCTAAGGCAAAGTCACATCAGATATATGGATTACGTGATCAAAGTATTAGGCATCTAGAAAATATTTACTCCTTTAAAGAAAGGGAACACAGAATCTGTGTGAGATGACAATGAATCCATGGTGGAGGGCTGAGAATACATGCCAAGAAAGTAACCCAAGCACAGATATCAGAGAAGGCATCACTGACCTTGTTTTGCTTCTTAGAATCATAGAATCATAGAATGTTAGAGTTTGAAGGGACCTGGCAGGTCATCTAATCCAACCCCCTGCACTCTGCAGAAGCATAGCTGAAAGATAGCCCTACATACCTACAACATACCCGAAAGATGGTCATCCAGCCTCCACTTGAAAACGTCCAGCGAAGGAGCATCCACCACCTCCCGAGGCAGACTGTTCCACTGCTCAACCACTCTTACAGTTAGGAAGTTTCTCCTGATATTTAGCCAGTAAAGACTTCCTTGTAATTTCCACCCATTAGATCTAGTCTTGCAATCTGGAGCAAGAGAGAATAGATCTGCTCCATCTTCTACATGACAGCCCTTTAAATACTTGAATACTGCAATCATGTCCCCTCTAAGCCTTCTCTTTCCCAGGCTAAACATACCCAACTCTTTCAGCCTTTCCTCATAAGACTTGGATTCCAACCCTCTCACCATCCTGGTTGCCCTCTTCTGGAAACGCTCGAGCTTGTCAACATCCTTCCTAAAATGTGGTGCCCAAAACTGGACACAGTACTCCAGGTGAGGCCTGACCATAGCAGAATAGAGCGGAACTACCTCCTCCCGTGGTCTGGACACTATGCTTCTGTTAATGCATCCTAAGATTGCATTAGCTTTCTTCACAGCCACATCGCACTGCAGGCTCATGTTTAGCTTGCAATCAACCAGAACACCTAGATCCCTTTCACATGTGCTGCTGTCAAGCCAAGTCCCTCCCATTCTATATCTGTGCCTTTGATTTTTTGTACCTAAGTGTAAGACTTTGCACTTATCTCTATTGAAATTCATTTTATTTGTCTCAGCCCACTGTTCCAGCCTATCTAGATCATTTTGAATCCTGACTCTGTCTTCTTCAGAAGTAGCAGTCCCACCTAGCTTCGTGTCATCTGCAAATTTGATAAGCATCCCCTCTATGTCTTCCTCCAGGTCATTTATAAAAACATTGAACAACACCGGGCCTAGGACTGAGCCCTGGGGCACTCCACTCGAGACTTCCCGCCACGTAGACGCAGAGCCATTTACGAGCACTCGTTGGGTACGATTTTTCAACCAACCATGAATCCATCCAATGGTTGCGCCATCCAGCCCACACTTAACCAACTTGATTCAGGTTGTGAACCATATGGAGAGGCACAGAAGGTGGATGTGGCTGGAAACTGATGTGTGCATTTCCTGTACCTGTCCAACAAAGGAATATATGGGTGTGTAAGGAGAAATACAGTACTCTAATCCCCATGTCAGCATTCTCACTTCATCCTTAACTCCATTATATTTGTGATTTCTACTGTAGCTTTTTAATGAGTCCACTGCACTGCAATTTTTTAAAAACATAACATATAACACAGGGATATAGATTTCATTTTTATTAACCTTTATTTTTGTAGGAAAGTATTTTGTATTTTTGCGTCTCAACAGATGAAATTCATAACCTTGTTTTCTGGTAAGACAATTCAAACATACAAATCAATTACAACAATGTGCTTTTCAGCTTCTTTTTTGTCATTTAAATAACCAACAGTTTTGAAGGACACAGACAATAGGGCTTTAGCAGAACAATGGTACAATTAAACTGGCTTTCAATGAAAAGCAAATTCCAATAGTTGACGGGGGAAATGAGGAAGAGATTTTGGGTGTTTTGCTTTTTTGATCAACAAAGTCTGGATTTTTTTTTTTAATAAATGATACCAGCAAAGCAAGGGTGGTGGTTAGAATTCCTTCCTATGGGAAATGAGGAACCTATTCTTTATACTGAAACGGCAACACAGGTGGTGATAGGATTATCAGGCAGAAGATAGTAAATCCCTCACAACAACTTATGTCAGTCAACCTCCACATGTACTTTTCCTTCACAATATAAGAAAAGACACTGTTTATCCCTTTTCCCTAGGAATAGCTTACCAATTTCTTATTATGTCACGTGTTTATTTGTTCCTTGGTTAGCATTTTTCAAACATTCCCCACCCCTAGATAATTATGGAAAATACATTTCATAGCCCAGACACTGAAATTCCTTTACTCTTTAAGCATAGTATTGAAATATTCCATACTTTTAATTGCTCATTATATCCATTTTACACTTTGATACTCTTTCTCCATCTTACACACACACACATACAGACAGAGAGGGGTGGGAGGGGGGGGAGAGAACACAATAAAAGCCCAGTTTTGAAATTTCCAAATACTGATACTGATACACTGAAGCTACTCTCATCCAGAGATCACAAACCTGTGGTGATCCTTGGATGTTCTGGCCTCATATAGTCTTATACAATTTCAGGCATCAGCAAGGAAGTTCCATCCAGTTACCGGGTCTGCAACATCCCCAAACTTAAGACTTATGAGGAGGGCCTGATGATGTTACTTTGAGTAGCAGTGTTCATGGTAGTACTTTCACCTACCACTAGGAATTGTGCCATATGGTACCTGTGAATGTAAATCTGTGTAGTCACAATAATGTGGCTTTGAAGAGATGGGACTATTCCCTATACTTTAAAAAAATGGAAATTAACAATGTGCTAGAAACAGAATGCAGTTTATCTGTTTAGGCCGGATTATTGCCTCCTTTCTTCCATTTATGTATGCAATCCTTTCTAGAAGCAGGCGTGCATAGAGTTTTAAAAGAAGCCATCAAGCGTGTGGGCTAGCTGACTGCCTTGAGATTCCAGCTTGTCCTTCCAAGGTCCTGAGAATGAGCCCCAAAGTCTGAGTTGTTGGGCCAAAGCCTGAGACCTTGCCATTCTCAACTTCCATGACAGAAAACAGAATCAAAACAACACGAATTGTGGCAAGCCAATATCTTAAGAAGCGCTTTCTTTCCTTTTAAGAGGGACACTATGGATAAAGTTTTGCGAGTGATACCCTTTCACTTCTCTGGTTCATATACCCAGCACACTGTGGGTGGTCATTTGAAATGCAATAGTTCCATGTGGCAAATCATTTATATGATGCAATTTCCCATGTGGCTTTGCTGCTTTTCATCTTTCCACGTCATTTAGTGTATGCATGTGTGATCTGAGAGTGCATGGTGAAAATTCCTAGAACCGCAAGAACCACTTACATAACTGGGGCCACGGTCACACGGCAAAGTTGCCGCGGGAGAGGCATGGATGGTGGGCGGATTATCCGGGCATGATCACACCCCAACATCTGGGAAGTGGAGCGCACCCGTGGCTTACCGCTGACAATGCGCGTTTAAAAACTAGTACCTCCAAGGTACTAGTAAACGTTTGCCACAGGCTGCCTCCAGATGCCCATGGTGTGATTGCGCCGGCGCGCGGCATTCCCCTCCAGTCCCTCGTTTACCTGCCAGTGCCGAGGGAAGGACCCGTGATGTGCCGCCGGTGCATCTGATCGCATAATCGCGGATCAAACTGCGCCGGGGCATTTAGCCACGCCCCCCCACGATATCCGGCCCATGTGACCGGGGCCTGGTTTTCACAACATTCCAAATAAATCCAACTTAAGTAATAGAAACTGTTAATCAACTGCCACTCCATACTAACTTATTTTACTACATACAAACTCATATTAACTCATTAATTTGTGGTTCATTGAAAAAAAAAGAGAGGGAGAAAGGAACCACCATCTTTCAACTTGCAAAAGCTTACTTGCTAGGGTGCCTGCAAGTGACTCTTTCTCATCAGGAGCTACTAGGTATGTGGCTAATTCTTCAAACTTGGGCAGTCTAATTTGCATATTATGCAAATTGTTTCCTTTTCATGCAAATCAGTCCTATTCATTTGTTGCATTATCTACCAGTTGTTTTAAATGGGGAGTAATAAAAAGAACCATCTTTTTATCTGTTGCCTATTTGTAGTTCTTAGGCCACAACAAAGTTTTCTGGGAGAGATGACGCAAGCATGTTCACTGAGAACTGATCTCCCTCTTTGGCTAGAAGAAATGAAGGTGGCAATTAGATTCTTTCTCACTCAAAAATGGGACAAGAGATTGGCTGCACATTTTCCCTCTGATCCCTACACTGACAATGGCTACCATACTGAGAAAAATCGGAGCTTGTGGTTCAAGCAACCATTCATATGGCTGCTTCCATGTGTGAATTGACCCTGAGACTTTATTAAATGGAATCAGCCCCTATTGACAATTTCTAGCAATTCATGGTCCATTCAGTAAAAATGTTCTGGTTAATCCACTCTTCTTTATAAAGTCAAAGCAGGAGGGGAAGGGGGAGGAAATAATTCTGGATAATCAAAATTATATTGTTAATCTTCCATGTAATATCACTGATTTCCATGAAAAAATCCCCCTAGGCTAGGCAACATAAACTGGCATGAACATATTGTAGCAATGCTAATTTCTATCAGCAGAGGGTATAGAATTAACAAAGCCATCATATAAAGTAAAAAACCCTTCAGTATGGCTTCTATGGTTATTTCCAATCTCATGACCAGGTATCTCACATAAGTCCATTAAGAGACAGATACAACCTTAGTGGTTCAAGTCAAGTGTAGGCTAGAAAATAGAGAATAATTTTAAGCTTTCATCTTATGTGATTTAAATCAACTTAAACAATGATTTTAAAAGACCTAGTGAGATTGGCAGTTGGTTACAGTTTATTGTAATAGCAAATGTAGCAATTAAAAAGTACCAGGAGAGAGTCATTAAAATGAATGCTGAGATCAGAAACTGGTATTGGTTTGAAACAGGATCCCTGTATCTGACTATCATTTTAATTTCTTAAGAATTGTTCAGGGTGTTCCAACGTGTTTTTACAAAGACTGTTAATTAATACAAAAACTATAGTAATTATTTACTATTCACTGCCATTGCGAAAAGAAGCTCTGTATGGGGAAAATATTAAAAATACATGAACTGTGGAATAAAAAATGGGTGATGATGACAAGCTAGGCACCAATGAAAGCAAATTCATCAACTTAGGAACACATGAGGACTTATTGTAGCTTTTGACAGAAGGCAAAGTAACTTTTAAAATAATCTAATTCAAAATTAACATATTACTTGTAAAGGGTGAGGCTTAAAAGAAATAATATAGTGCATATCTATTGAGTCATAACCTACCACATTGACCATGGGCCATTAGCTTCTCATTTGGGAATATGCAAGGTTATGGAGGAGAGGTCTGTTCTTGGTTAAGCAAAAGCATTTTTAAGACTGTATGACTCTGAACATAAGAAACTGTCTTATACTAAGTAAAACCCCTGTTCGTCTAGTTTGGTAGTGTCTATGTTGACCGGCAGTGGCTCCTGAAGGTCTGAGGCAGAGAAAGGTTTCCCCCTCATTTGCTACCTGAGATTTTTGAACTGGAGATGCCAGCTAATGAACCTTAGATCTTCTGCATGTGCTGCATGTTCTCTGCCACAATCCTGCATCTGACCCCTGTGTGCTGGTGGTTGACAGCCTCCAAGTCCTGTGCTGCCCACTCTCAGTTGACAGAATGCTAAGTTAGTTCAGCTATTGGTCTGACCCCATATTAATCACAATTTCAGTTGTTGGGGAAAAGCTACTGTACAGCATGTTACAACTGCATGCCATGGCAGCGTCAGAGAAAGGGAAAAATAAGCTGCATCTGATGGACTGATGCCACATGCCGCCAATGAAGGAGAATGAAAGGAATCATTCACCCACCAAACAATTCATTTGAAAAGAAGCAATGCTCTGTGGGTAGGCCAGAAACCAATGCACCTTGGAAAGACCTTCCTCACTAGACCGTTCGGTGCTATGAAAATGTCATGCCCACATTACTTTTTTAAAATAAATTGCCTGTAGAAACAAAATCATCACCAACCCTTGCCTTCAGGTCATCTAGAACTAGCATCCCTAATTCTGAAATCCCCTCCTTAACTTTTAGCTCTGGAAAATATCTGTAGTTCATTGTTTTTCCATTTCTGCACGACCCAGTCAATATTATTGTGATTCATTAAATAATGTTTTGAACAGCTTACTCCAAACCAACACGTGAATCTCCACTAGCCATATAGCAGTTGGTAGGTCAAATCCATCAAGGCTCTCTCATGCTCTAGCATACTCCTGTAATAGCCCTCTTCTGGATTTTTGTGCAGAACATACCTAGTTTAAGCATCCCTGCCTTGCTCTTAAACAAACAAGGTAGCAGGGCTCACATAAAGCATAAAACAGTATAAGACACTACCTCACATCAGAGCCTACCTAGATGTTCACTTTTTAAAAGGTTCCTGGACCTAACTCAGGTTCCCCACAAGGAATGGCTATTCAAAAATAAAGCAGAGCATCTTTGGTCTCGCAATGGCATCATGGGGTGAGGAAGGGCTTGTGCCCCCCCCCATTTGGTGCACTGAAACAGCATGGGGAGGGAGTTATTTCCCTATTTTTGCTGCTCCATGTGCCTAGAATATACCATGTGGGGCAGCAAAGACAGGGAAATACCCCCCCCCCCGCACCACTTCGAATCGAAATGCAACTAGGCGGGGGAGGCAGGAGCCCTTCCTCTCCCTGTGATGGCATTCTGAGCCAAAACAGGTTCTGCTGCATTTTTAAATAGCTATTCCCCACAGTTGATGGGCAGCTGTGGGAAACCTGGACCCAACAGACATGTGGTTTGGCTTTTAATGGATGGTCTTTCCGAATGGAGCCAGCTCACAATACAAATCCTGAGCAGCTTCAGCTAAAGTGAGCAGGGGCTGTCCAAAAAGCAACCACCCATTCAGGGCATTCAAGCCACAATACCTGTCCTATAGCTCCACAAAGTTTGTGTCCAGGGGCACCTTTAAGACCAACAAAGTTTTATTCAAGGTATAAGCTTTCATGTGCAAGCACACTTCTCTAGAAAACTTGTACACAAAAGCTTATACTTTGAATAAAACTTTATTGGTCTTAAAGGTGCTACTGGACTCAAACCTTGTTCTGCTGCTGCTGCAGACCAACATGGCTACCCCACCTGAATCTATAGCTCTATGATGTGAGATACACCTTGGCAGGTAAATTGCAGCCACAGGGACAATTTACTCACAGTGCAGGCAAGGTTCCATGAGAGAATCCATGTCAGAGATATTTCATAACTGCGGCTTCCTTTATCATTGCTGTAGTGGGAAAAAGTGGCACCCTCAGACTTTCTCCTTGCAGCTTTTCAAAGCCCAAATGTTCTTTCAAAACCAGACGAGCCCTAAAATGCAAGCGACACACGGGTTCCTGCAAATCAAAAGATGATTGCGCTGTCTTTGCAAACGCTTTGCATGCCACTGCTCGGCCTCTGCTCAAACAAAGAATTCCCATGGGGGGTATTAAAGGAGATGCATTGCACAGACTTTTATAAAACACAGTCATCTTTTTAAAGAGGAAATGCTGTTTGTTTCTTGGTGATAGCCCAACTTTGTATAATGGATGTAACCTATTAGTCTTTGTACACACAGCTAATAGCTCATACCCAAAGCAATAGATTAACATTGCTTGCACGGAGGCCCTGCAATAATATGAATTAAAACAAAAAACAGGGCTCCTCCTGCTGTCTCTTGTGCTTTTTGAGTAATACAAATAGCAAAGTTCTTGGAAAATAGCTTAGAAAAATAGAACTTCCTCTTTCAAAGTGATACGGTAAATAAGCCCGTCCAGCTGGTGATTGCAGCCTTAAGTAGCTAAATGAATCCCTTGGGTATCAATTACTGATCCAGCTCTTGCAAGTCAAATTGAGACCCCCCCCCCAGGTACTCAGGCAAGGTGTTAAGTAGCCCATGTCGCATCCACTTTTGAAGAAGCTTCATTTTCGTTCCCTCATTGTTATCTGACTAGGGCTGGCATTAACTCATTACTCTGTTAAGCTTTCTCCTTAATTGCTCAGGCAGAAATCCCCTTCTGCTAGCTTTGCCTTATCCCACTGGGGGAGGGGAAAGGGATCTATTCTGTGCAACAGCAGAGGTAGCTCATTTCAGATAAACACAGAGCGACAGATCGCACAGCCCTGTTCAGAAGTTACACTGAACGTTTGCACACTCTGTGTACAGTGTACAGTTGATCTTCCTTCACAATGCATTGAGTAGTTCTCATGTTATGTTCAATGCATGTACAGCAGAATGCATGCACACGACTCTGGACAAGGTCAAAATTTATATTTCTTGCTTTTTATTTTCCTTCCTCCTTATGCTCTTGTTTCTGCTGCAGATAAAGAGTTAAAACACCACCATTTTATTCAGTCTTTCCCAATGAATTTTACCCATCTGAGGAAGAGCTGATTTAGGGTTGTCTTTCTCTATGTGGATTAGAAAGCATGGAGAGAGGCGGAAGGGGGGGTAATCTTAACTGGCATAAAGCACATCTTACATTCCTTGATTTCAGTGGGAGAATTAGGCTGTGCCTACTTCAGTAGATCTATGCAATCTAAGCAAGTTTGGTGTAGTGCTTAGGAGCATGGGCTCTAATTGGGTGAACCGGGTTTGATTCCCACTCCTCCACATGCAGCTGCTGGTGTGATCTTGGGTCAGTCACAAGTTCTCTCAGAGCTGTTCTCTCAAGAGCAGTCCTCCAGAGAACTCTCTCAGCTCCACCTACCTCACAGGGTGTCTGTTGTGGTGAGGGGAAGGGAAAGGAGATTGTAAGCCACTCTAAGACTCCTTTGGTTAGTGAAGGGTGGGGTATAAATCCAATCATCTCCTCCCCCTCCTCTTCTTCTAGTAATTGTTAACCTCTTTGAAGCAGGGCCCACGTCTAAATTTACTATATGTTTCGGAACCCCCTTGCAAAGTAGCTGATGCTATTTCCATCCTTCCCAACACAGAATGCAGGACTATCACATCAGTTAACATTGAACAAGATTCTGTTTTACCTTTCATTTTTAGTGTTTATATAGAACACTACTGACAAAGAAACTTTATTTCATGGTCATTTTACACCTTATAAACAGGCACTGGGTGGGCCGCCTCAAAAAGCTCACCTTACTCCTCCTACTTCTTTCTGCCTTGCAGTCCTCCAGTGAGAGAGTCACAACCCAGTTTTGGGTCCTGAACCACACTTTCAGAACCACCACTCTGAGGCCTTTGAGTTTGTCTACATAGGATTTTGCTAGTGGGCTCTCACATTAGCCTTAGAATTATTGTCCCACAAAAGCTAGTTTATCTGCTTCTGAGGCATATCTACGGGCAAAAAGGAATCCGCTTTTAGAAAGCTCCCGTGCCTGGTTAACTTGAACACAGTTTTTATGTGCTGCAAACCGTTGGTGTTTTACACACACAAACGCACACAAAAAAACCTTGGCTGAAAAATATGCATTAATTTCCAGGAAATACGTAAGAGAAAGAAGAAAATCCAGCTAAAATTAAAACATGTTCTGCCCAGTGAATTTCACCTGCTGAATTCACTTAATCTCAAAAGTGCTTAATTTTGCTTGGATCATGCCTGGTGAGTTTGTCATTCATAACCACTGAGTTTGATTTAAGACGAGCATCAAACAGTTCTTGAGAAGAATAATTTTACTCCTAAAACAGAACTCATCAACAGGACTGTTCACCTCATCTATAAATTATGGATTGGATTCAGTGCAAAATTTCCTTAAGTGCTAGAGGTCTTATGCAACCAATTTCTGGGCATTATAACGTATATGGAGGAAAGTGGTAGGCGTTGCACAAAGCCTTGCACAAGCAGTATGAAGTTCATTTATGCTTCTGTTTGCACATTGCTGGATCCAAGCCAGCCCTTGTATCTTTTTGCATAAGGTGTAATAGGATAGGGTTCCTCCCCTCCTTCTAAACAATTACTTCAAGCGCTGAAATAAAAAATTACAGACTGAGTTTCATAGGTACCAAAACACACATAAAAACTGATACATGATCTATAAATGCTTGCAGATGGATTTGCGTATATGAAACCAATTATGATACATACTGTATGAAGATCATCAAGTTGTAAAAATGGAATTCTGGACACACAAAACCACTGTTATGTAAGACCTTACAAAACATTAAATTCTTTGAATGAGAAGCGTGGATTAAGTTTACATTTATTATATACTCTGGTTCTCAAACTGGCTGAATAGTAGCAGGACAATTTCCCCCCCCATATTACAAATAAGTTATGGTGACTAACAGCTATTAATTTTAAGAAAGAATTAGGATTTATTTAGGCTTTTCCTTCCTTTCAAGCAGCCACAAGCTGTTCAAAGTAAAAAAAAAAAAGTGTAGTTCTGATTTGTCAGGTTTGTAGATTCCTTGTTCCTTGTTAAGGAGTTATTTATTTAGACAATTTCTATGCCACCCCTTCAGAGTCCTGCTCACGGCAGCGTACAATTAAAAAACGCAGCATATTAAAAAGCCATTAGACAAAACTAGCATAAAAGCTATCTATAAAACAGAAGCAGGACATTAAAAAGCCGATAAGATTAAATCTTTAACTAGAAGCCTTGGTTAAAAACAAAGAAGAAGCTTTGATGTCTTTTAGCCAGGCACTTAAAAAAAAAAAGCAATGTAGTCGCCAGACGAGCCCCAAGGAGAAGGGCGTTGTAAAAGTGAGGTGTCACCACAGAAAATGCCCTGTCTGTATTCATATTGGGGGTTTAAGTCTGGGAAGAACATACACAGCTGGCTGCATTTTAAATCATACATCATACAGTGCCATCCTAAGCACAGTTACTCCAGTCTAAATTCATTGAAATCTGTGGGTTTAGACTGGAGTGTCTTCTTGTAGGATTACACTGCTAGTCAACAAGAATCTTCTGTGGAATCAACACTGGTAGTTATGCATGACTCATCATCACTACAGACAGATCATGACTCATTGTCACAGCTGGATGATGATGATGATGATGAAGAAGAAGAAGAAGAGTTGATTTTATACCCCACTCTTCACTACCTGAAGGAGTCTTGGACTTTCTTACATTCCCCTCTCCCCACAACAGACAACCTGTGAGGTACGTGGGGTTGAGAGAGTTCTGAGGGAACTGTGACTGACCCAAGGTCACCCAGCTGGCTTCATGTGGAGGAGTGGGGAATCAAACCTGGATCTCCAGATGAGAATCTGCTGCTCTTAACCACTACACTGCACTGGCTCTCAACTCATGACTACCGCTAGATCAGGAAAATGGCTTCAAAATGTTTATTCCAATATCCTTTTTATAGTTGTCTTTTAATGGCTGTGTTTTAATGGTATTATTTTAATGGCTTTGTTCTCAATGGATGCATTTTACTGCTTTTGTTTTATTATCTTAGGTATGAACCACCTTGAGCAGGTCTCTGGAGAGGTAACATATATAAAATAAATAAATAAATAGAGGGATCTTAGATCAGCAGAGAACTAGGGCAGAGCATTTTCAGTGATGGCTCCAGTATTACGGAATTATTGCCAAGGCAGATGTCAGAAAATATCCCCCAACTTGTTTTTCTTTGGGGGGGGGAGTAAACCCTTGCCCCTCCAGGTCTCTAACATTTGAATGTTAATGTGACTGCCTCTTAAAACCATTTCTGACTTTCATTTTATCTTGACGTTAATTTATGATATTTCATGGAGGGATTTTTCCTGGTACTATTTCATCATTTTCCTACATTTGCTTTCTGATATTGTCTCAAGTCTATGGCAAGCAGGTGGGAGGGACTATAAATTATCAAAATACATAGATATGAAGCAACTCCACCTCTGCTGACAAATTGCAGAAGCCTAATCAGCAGAAAGAGAACCTATCAGTGGAGCGAATGGAAAACTAGTGAAGGAGAATTGTTGAAACTCTATTTCATTCACAGCTATAGAGTACCAGCTATCTGAAGAAGTGTAACGTGAACGTGGTAGTGAAGCCAGCTGTGTATAGCTGTACTCACTTACGACATGGAACTATTGCACTCCTGAAGTTTTTTAAAGGAATTGTGGACTCTAACTGTATTCTCCCTTTGTATCAAGTACTTTTTATTCCTAGCTCTGTAAAATATATATATATGGGTTCTTTAACAAAGATTTCAAAATGTTTGAATTGTTTCATACAATATAATTTTTCTGCTTATGTTCATAATTCATTCACGAAGCGTCTTTATATTTATACAATCTCCTCTCGTGAGCTCTCATTTTTTGATATACAACCACCTGGCGCATGGCAACTCTACATACTAACAAAAGCAATGGTGAATATTAAGATAAAAGGATAGGAAAGCAATAAAAAAGAGATGGAAATGCTAAATTTTAAAAAGTGCCCCACTTTTTACATATAGCTCTGATTCTGTTAAGTATACCATAAGAGTAGACATGGATTCCTTAACTGATTACCATGGGGTAATCAGAACAGAAATACAGCAATGGATTTCTTGATATGGTATTTCTCTGCTCAAATGAATGCACATATTAAACCTTATTTTTCAGTCTTTGTCCTGATTATTATAATACGGGGGGGAGAGAGATGAAAATGTGTTGCTTGCTTTGCATATTATTGAAAATGTCTTCCTTGGAATAATACTTTTTTCAACAAAAGAACTTTTTCTTCATTTTGGCAGGAGTTGTCTTTTCATTCTCTTTGGCTATAAAATAAGATTCCCGTTTTAGGCTGGCATGATATCAAAGCACCTGCTCATTGAAAATGAAAAAAGAAGGGTGGGGAAGATCCAGAAGTATTCAAACTGTTATTGGCATGTGATTGTCTCATAAACAAGGACAGAATGGCAAAGGCTGACCTGCTTCCCTTTCTACAGAGTTCTCATTGAACCTTATTCTTTCTGTAAACATTTTGTAAGTAAAATACTTTTTGTGAAAGGCTGGATTTCTCCCTGTTTCTTACAGATAAATGGTATTCTGTCATTATACTTCCAACTACTAGAAATGAGCAAAGAAATGGTGGTGCAATAACATCTCCCAGAATGTAGGGGTATGTGCTTAATTATTTTTTTCTTGGGAAGTGGTCAGGCATTGTAGGATTTTATACAAAATGTGCATGAAATGCTTTTCACCTTTATCCATCTCCACATCAGTGCAGCAAGGAAAGGTATTTTAGCACTGTTTTACAGAAAAGGGGATGTTATCAGAGAAATGCTGTATTGCCCATGCCCACAGAATAGACAGGATCCTGTACCAGCATGTGTAGGGCTTCATCTACCCTCTTCCAGGGCTATTTTTGGGCAGGAACGCACAGGAATGGAGTTCCGGCTGGCTTCCAAGTTGGCCACGCCCAGCAGGAACTCATTAGCATAATAGGCCACACCCAACAACAGAAACTCATTAGGATTGGCTACATTAGGGGTGTGTGGCCTAACATGCAAAGGAGTTCCTGCTACAAAAAAAGGCCCTGGGTTTTGGCAACAAACAAGGTAAACAGGACAACAAGCAAAAGGTGGGTGTTGCTGGATAACCACACTTCTGGTAACATGGGGGTGCGGCCTAATGTGCTAATGAGCTGTGCTTTCAGGGGTGTGGCCCAATATGCTAATGAGTTCCTGCTGTTGGGTGTGGCTTGTTATGCTAATGAGTTCCTGCTGGGCTTTTTCTACAAAAAGAGCCCTGCCTCCTCTTCTATAACAGAAAATGCAACTGTGTTGCAAATGGGTATTTTCCTGCGTATGTCTACATTTTCCTCTTTCATAGATGAAAATGGTAAATTAACATATATCCTGGAACAGTGGGTATGCAGTTTGGAGCCGATGGATTGCAGCAAGACAGATCTGGAATCTGTTTTTGGGCTCTCTCGGCTTCTAATCCAGAAAACCAGCCAGGAGACTAAACTAAAACCATTTCAAATGATCAAGCTTAAAGTGGCCTTTGCTGTTTTGGGCCTCTTCATGTAATCTGAAACAGAACTTTCACGACTCTCCCTCAAGGACGCCCAAGTTTCCTGCCGGGTGAGAGCTTCTGCATCTCCCCCCACAAAGGAAAGCTGGAAAGCTGCACTTCAGATGACTGTGCGGTGCACTCTGTTTTGAATGGATCCCAGAATGTCTTCCACTCTAAAGGGGAGATGGCACATGCTAATTTGTATTTTGGTGATGAGTACTGTGCCCAGACAATACTAATGAATTGTGACTTGGGTAGGTTGATTCAAATCCACAGTACTTATGCCCTACTCCTCCACACACAAACACAACATAAATGATGAAACAATCATTGCAAAATTATTTTGTTAAATGTTTCTGTTTCAGTAATACAAAACTTGGTTCTGAGGTAACAGAAGAATGGTGATTCTCAGGTACCATATCCTATGCAAGGGATTGGTTTTTAAAAGCATAAGCAAACATTTAAATGTTATTTTCAAAGTGAATGGCAGGGCATATTATAGTGTTCAGTGTGTACAAATGAATTTCTTTCCTGTTCTTACTGTCTCAGGATTGGATGGTTTATCTGTTTTCTAATGATGTATCACCTTCCTGAGAATTCGTCATAGTCTCAGCATTCTTAGAACTAACATTCCGGTGATGTCAGGGGGTGTGGCCTTCTGTCACTTCCGGTGATGTCAGGGGGTGTGGCATATGCAAATAAGTTATGCTAATGAGTTATGCTAATGAGCTCCGGCAGCTCTTTTTCTACAACAAGACCCCTGGAACTAACACCTTGTTTCTTGGTTATATTGTTTCTATATCTTCACGCCCAGGTCCCTTGTTTTGGTTTGGATCTCTGCTCTGTCACTGAATCACCTAGAAATGTTTGCATTGCTTCCTGCTAAGGATCCAGAGCCCAACTGCACAGTTCTGTGAGCCAAAGAAAACCTCCAGATAGAAATATTTGCTTAGCTTAATTTGAGCAGATTACCTCGTGAAAGGACGGGAGGAAAAAAACAAAACTGAGGGGGGAGAACAAAAGAGCGCACAGCCAATTTCCTGCTCTACAAAAGACATGAATAGCTATTTCTTATTAACATTAATGAGTGGAGTATATCCAAATTGCCAAGGTGACTTTGAAATATCCTCTATCTTCTTCAGAAACCAACCATATAATTAATTCTTCTGTCATAAAGTGTGTTATTCCCAACAGTGTTTAGCCAGTCTTTAGCCCCACTACACATCAATCAAGACTCCTACAATTTCTCTCTTGCTTAAGCTTGTCTGTCATGCGGCACAGGCAGGTTTAGATTAGGTTTGTGACAAGGAATGTGTGATTGGGGGGGAACCAGGTCAGATGAGGGGCACTGTACAGAAACAACAAAAGAGAAGGGTAGAACGCCTACTATATATCTCTTAGGTCATCCTGCTTCTTTCCAAGGGCCAAGACTGAAATTCAGTTTCCCTTGCCAGTCATCCTCACTGAGTCATCCAACAGAACCAACAGGCAGGGAAGGCACGGTTGGGTCAACTCAGTGGCAGTTCACAAGATCAAGGCTCGAGGCAGACGAAGGAAAAGAGTCAAGCTATTAGGAGAACCAGAATTTTCCGGCAGAAAAATGGGAATAGGGTTAAGGTATTAAAAAAAACCTCCCACCCTTCAAAATACTCCCTCCATTTTATGCTCCCAAAATCTAGGCTCCCAAAGAAACAATAACATCATCTTGCATCTTGCAAGTAACAGTAGCAAAGATAGTTTATGCATTGGAAAAAATACCATTCCTAATGGTGCAGCGTGGATAATTTAATGTAAAAAACCTGATATGGTTATTAGATTCACCACTCTAAAAAAGGTGAAGATTTGGCGCAATTAGATAGGACTTGGCAATGTTTTTTTTCTCAAAAACTGATAGCTATGTTTAGGAAGTTATGCATGTGTCAGTCTTTCCATTAAATAGTACCGTTAGGTTTATTATAATTAATTCTATAGTTCTAATGTATGAGTATGTATATGTAATGCATGTTAGTGTGGCCAAAGGTCCTGTTCCTTCCTGTCAGTCATCAGTCCCCTGTGGTCCTGTTTGGTGTGTGTGCAGAGGAGGTAGCCGCTGATCAGGCCCCATCAACGGCTGAAGGAGCCAGATAGGTGGGGGGATTGTTTATAATTAGCATCATAGTTACCATCTGAACCAGATTCATAAAGAAATAAATCCTACCTCAGATCTTGGAAGCTAAGCAGGGTCTACTCTGGCAAGTTCTTGGATGGAAGACCTCCTTGGAATGCCAGCAGTCAGGAGGCCAGGGCGGGCTTTATTCAGCCACCACTCTGAATATCCTTCAGGCCCCCCAGTAGAGGTCAGTCACCAGAGGTCGCCATGACTTCCAGATGCAAACACACGAACACATGCACACACGTGCGCGCACACACATGCATATATGAAAAATACTCCAAAAAAAGAAACCAAAAGAGAAAAGAAATAAATTCTACCTATTTTAATGAGATTTTCTTCCTAAGAGTGCAGTCACATCCCTCATAACTTCTATTTTCTAACAACATTTAGTATTTCTTATGATACTCTTTTGAGGGTTTGAAAAACTTTGCATACATGATCAGAACAAGGTCGATATTATCATCCCCATATTTTAGATGGACAAGATGTGGCTGAGAGAGAAAATGGCTCGCCCGAGGCTATCTAGGGATAGCATTATGAAATACATAAGACTGTCCATGGGGACTTTCTTTTCAGAGCGTGAGGAATTTCATACAGCCTATATATTCCATTTCAGGAACTGTTCACGAATGGTTTCTGTCTGTCATTTCAGACAAAACTGTTTTAGTAATGGTTCCCTGATGGAATATATTTACCCTTTCATACAGAAATGCTTCTGTCCCATTCGGGAAGCGTGGCTGAAGCATTTTTACTACAAACTGCTTCCAACCAATCTTTAATTCCTTCTACCACTTCTGAAGCGCTATGGGGTGCTGTGTAAAATGCCCCTGTAGCACTTCCTGTGATGACAGTTCTTTTCACGCACTTTTTCTCCCTATGCGCGATTGTCCTTTTAAAAAATGTTCTATTGGGAGTGCTATGGCGCTGCAGCAGGACTACAAATCAGCACCAAAGCGACCCCATTGAGATCTCTGGACTCCATTTGAATACACTGACATTTGCTACTGCATCTCAGCATGGATTTGAAAGAGTAATTTTGGGACAAACACTGTATTTATCATGTCTGTATAAAGATTAAATCACTGAAAATAGCAATAAGCACAAACGTACCAGGACAGCATGAAAAAGGAGGAGGAGAAGGGGCTTTACTAGTTTGGGCTTTGATGAATTAAAAAGCACCAGAATAGCCTGCTACCTGGGTTTCAAAACTGTCCAGTCCCCCCCCCCCCGGTGGTTGAATTCCGGAGCCAGTGCCCTACTTGTTTTCCAGGGGACAGAAGTAGTGAACGTCAGTGTATCTAAATGGAGTCCAGGTATCTCAATGGGGTCGCTATGGCACTGATTTGTACTCCTGATTCAGTGCCATAGCGCTCCTAAAAGAATGTTTGTTTTTGTAAAAAAAAACCTGTGAGGGAGATCCTGCGCATGGGGGGGGGGGAGAAAGTGGCACAGTTTGAAATGACAAACCTTACCGGAAGGGAAAGGGTGTGTGAAACAGCCGCCCCTGTACTGGTTTAGTCCATGATGGTACAATAACAGTTTTAAAAGGGTAATGTGAAATTCCCCCTTGTCACTTAACTGTTATATTGTAAGACATTATATAAGATGATTTGAGTGGTAAGTCAAATTTGTTCAGTTTATTTCCCATATTCCAATAGACACTGTTGCTCTTCTATCTTCTTCCTACAATTATATTGAATCTACTTAAAAATACACATACATCTTATTTCCACCCTTGGTGCCATAGCTACCAGGAGGATCTATTCAAGATTATATTATCTGTAGGTATCCCTCTCTTCCTTACTCTCGTGTCCCTGTTATTTTCCATCAGAATCTATTTCCATCAGTCAGTTATTCTCACTTAAGACCAAAATCCCTTATAAAGCTATAGCATCAGACTGATGTATCAGCTGTGCCCTTAAAATTGGTAATGTTCTCCTGGCTGAAATGAAACACATCTGTAAACAGCCATTCATTGCATTTCACAAGGCCCAAATGTCTAACAAGTGGAAACAAATATGAAGGTGTGGAGGTACAATCTTAAACTTATTAATTTTTTGCAGAGAAGCTTACCTGTGTTACATGATTCCACTGAACTCTTGATGTATCAATGAAAAACAGAGAATACAGGATCAGGTTCCTGAGCGAACAAAGACCAAATGAGGAATAAAAATCTGCATACTACCTTATTCCTCCAGAGGGGTTACAGTAATAAACAGCAGCAGACAAGAGATAAAATGGTATATACTAAGAACAGCAATAAGTACCACCACATATTTTTCTATGTAGTGTTCTAATGACTGATATTTTCAGTCACGTAAACCATCAGTGCACCAGAATGTCCCTCTTCATGGTTATGTTTCATTTTAAGTTGCAATACAAATCAGATTACCTAACAACAGAATAACATATTTCTCTTTTCATGAAGGCTTTATCTTTTCTGGTTCAGCAATTAATAGTTAAACTTCAAAATATAATGTATTTGGGATTAATCTTTGCCAACACACCTTCTCCTCCATTCTGTCATTCTTTTTTTTATTGTGCAATTTAAAATAAGAGAAAAAATAGGTATCACATCCATTGGGATTTAAACAAGCTTGTCTTAGCCAGAATTTCAGCAGAAATTGAGCAACATAAGGGATTTTAGCACTAAACAATGGAATCATCTCTAAAAAAAGGAAAAGGATCATTAGTGAAATAATGATAATTACAGGGAAAAAGTAAATAAAAATGTCTCCAAATATCCATTCAAATATCCCCTCATTCTGCTTTATTTATAAGAGCTATCTCAGTGATATGGCAGTACAACGGGATTACAAGAAGCCCTGCAATGTTATTGTTGAACACAATTTCTCAGAGGTCATTTCAATTTATTAACATTCCACATTATCTTAAAGTATTAAAGGAGACTAATGATAACTGGGGGGTGAGGGAGAATGCTTCTCCCAAACAAACCTCTGACATTCTCTACATACTTTCTGACATCAGATATCTGGGATGTAAACAGCATATGTAAAACCCCACAAGACCTTGAAAGAAAACCTTAATTCTGACCTTTCCTTTCTATCAGGCGTCTGCTCCAATAGGGCCTCACTGAAAGGCTGGGGCTTAGGACAGCGACAGCTAGTTGTGAAGCAGCTTAAAATGTGATGGAAAAGAAGGAAATACTCTGGTGCTGTGACCTGAGCTCACACATCTATGCTTGGGTGATATGTGTGAGTTGTCAGTGTCTGGACATCATAGATGCATATTCCATATTGGAAGTTATGTAAGAAATACAGAAATTATAAGGGTGAGTTACACACGCATCCTGTTCCCCCCTTCCAATTTTTGTAAGATCCAAATTCACTCTAAGTCCAGTTCAGTAGTGGTATGAGAGTAGTTTCCCCATGACTTAGGTATTCCCATATTACTTCAAGATGGTTTGGATTATTTTAAAAGGGTAATGTGAAATTCCCCCTTGTCACTTAACTGTTATATTGTAAGACATTATATAAGATGATTTGAGTGGTAAGTCAAATTTGTTCAGTTTATTTCCCATATTCCAATAGACACTGTTGCTCTTCTATCTTCTTCCTACAATTATATTGAATCTACTTAAAAATACACATACATCTTATTTCCACCCTTGGTGCCATAGCTACCAGGAGGATCTATTCAAGATTATATTATCTGTAGGTATCCCTCTCTTCCTTACTCTCGTGTCCCTGTTATTTTCCATCAGAATCTATTTCCATCAGTCAGTTATTCTCACTTAAGACCAAAATCCCTTATAAAGCTATAGCATCAGACTGATGTATCAGCTGTGCCCTTAAAATTGGTAATGTTCTCCTGGCTGAAATGAAACACATCTGTAAACAGCCATTCATTGCATTTCACAAGGCCCAAATGTCTAACAAGTGGAAACAAATATGAAGGTGTGGAGGTACAATCTTAAACTTATTAATTTTTTGCAGAGAAGCTTACCTGTGTTACATGATTCCACTGAACTCTTGATGTATCAATGAAAAACAGAGAATACAGGATCAGGTTCCTGAGCGAACAAAGACCAAATGAGGAATAAAAATCTGCATACTACCTTATTCCTCCAGAGGGGTTACAGTAATAAACAGCAGCAGACAAGAGATAAAATGGTATATACTAAGAACAGCAATAAGTACCACCACATATTTTTCTATGTAGTGTTCTAATGACTGATATTTTCAGTCACGTAAACCATCAGTGCACCAGAATGTCCCTCTTCATGGTTATGTTTCATTTTAAGTTGCAATACAAATCAGATTACCTAACAACAGAATAACATATTTCTCTTTTCATGAAGGCTTTATCTTTTCTGGTTCAGCAATTAATAGTTAAACTTCAAAATATAATGTATTTGGGATTAATCTTTGCCAACACACCTTCTCCTCCATTCTGTCATTCTTTTTTTTATTGTGCAATTTAAAATAAGAGAAAAAATAGGTATCACATCCATTGGGATTTAAACAAGCTTGTCTTAGCCAGAATTTCAGCAGAAATTGAGCAACATAAGGGATTTTAGCACTAAACAATGGAATCATCTCTAAAAAAAGGAAAAGGATCATTAGTGAAATAATGATAATTACAGGGAAAAAGTAAATAAAAATGTCTCCAAATATCCATTCAAATATCCCCTCATTCTGCTTTATTTATAAGAGCTATCTCAGTGATATGGCAGTACAACGGGATTACAAGAAGCCCTGCAATGTTATTGTTGAACACAATTTCTCAGAGGTCATTTCAATTTATTAACATTCCACATTATCTTAAAGTATTAAAGGAGACTAATGATAACTGGGGGGTGAGGGAGAATGCTTCTCCCAAACAAACCTCTGACATTCTCTACATACTTTCTGACATCAGATATCTGGGATGTAAACAGCATATGTAAAACCCCACAAGACCTTGAAAGAAAACCTTAATTCTGACCTTTCCTTTCTATCAGGCGTCTGCTCCAATAGGGCCTCACTGAAAGGCTGGGGCTTAGGACAGCGACAGCTAGTTGTGAAGCAGCTTAAAATGTGATGGAAAAGAAGGAAATACTCTGGTGCTGTGACCTGAGCTCACACATCTATGCTTGGGTGATATGTGTGAGTTGTCAGTGTCTGGACATCATAGATGCATATTCCATATTGGAAGTTATGTAAGAAATACAGAAATTATAAGGGTGAGTTACACACGCATCCTGTTCCCCCCTTCCAATTTTTGTAAGATCCAAATTCACTCTAAGTCCAGTTCAGTAGTGGTATGAGAGTAGTTTCCCCATGACTTAGGTATTCCCATATTACTTCAAGATGGTTTGGATTGGCCTCATTTATCTATATAGCTAATTCCCAATATGGCCCCCTGCATGCAGATACTTATTTCTGCAGATCGGGGTTACATGGAAGGAAAAGAGATTATCCTGCACACTTGGGGCACGCCCCAGGTGTACAGAAAAATCTAAAAACTTAAAAAAAGGATACAGGGGATACTTAAATCCCCCCAAAAGTACAACAATTTTTTTGAGCATGTGACTGCCCTTAGCAATGGCTTTCCTAGTGACAAGGCCTTTGCAGGCTTATCCACTTTTGGGAAGCCGGGAGTGAAGAGGGACGGAAAGTGGCGGGGGGGGTTGGGGCTGCCCTGGCTCCGCCTCCCAGGCACTACCACCGCTGCCAGGCTCAAAGTTAGGGAAAAGAAAAAGAAGTGCGGGAGAAAGAAAGGGGGGGATTGGCTTGGGGGGGGGAGAGAGAGAGAGAAAGACCAAGAAAGAGGGATTGACTTGGTGGAGAATTGTAAAGAAAAAGATGGAGGGATTGGCTTGGGGAGAGAAAGAAAGGGGGAGAGGGGGGAGAGGAAAGGAAGCAAAGGTGGGGGAATGCCTCTTCCCTGCAAGTTTCTTGCAAGTCCCACCTTGTGTGAGTTTAATATCCAAACAGTCCTAGTGCTGTTTGGGAAGAAGCTACAGGATAGTGGATTCCAAGTTACTGTCACATAAGCTTAAAGTAAGCCTAATGGCTGGGTCTTTGATAAAAGGAACAGTGTGATTGATGCTTCTTCAGGTGCATGTCCCATGGTGCTCTTGTAATATAAGAAAAGCAAGATCATACTATGATCGCTTCCCATATTAATGTAGCCCTTCCTGTGTTCTTTCCCATATGCTGTGCTATGGGATGGGGGTACTAAGGAACAGCAACCACAGTACTCATAAGAAACAGCAATGAGTCATGGTGCACTGTTCTGAAAAGGTTCAGGGTATACTCACACACATGAAACAGCACATAGATGAAGCTGCTTTATATGGATCAGATTACTGTTTTTTCAAAGTCAGTACTGTCTTGTCTGAATGGCAGCAGCTCTACAAGGTCTCAGGTGGAAGTCTTTCACATCACCTACCCTCTGATGCTTTTAGCTGAAGATGCCAGGGATTGAACCTGGGAGCTTTTGCATGTGAAGCAGATGCTCTACCACTGAGCCGTGGCCCCTCACAGCTATGCAAGTACAACCACATTAAATTTAAGATTATATATACCCATCATGTGTGCATGTGTGCATGTGTGTGTACATCAGCCTGGTCATGAATAACTGACATGTCAAACCTGTCTTCTTATTGATATTGACAGAAAAAGTATCTACAATGATTTTGAAAAAAAAGTGTGAATGACACCATGTTCCTTAGCACAACCCATATTTTGACTTTATTGCATTCTAAATCCTATGGATTTAGAAAAACATCTATGGAATTGATTGGAAAATGCATTTAAATCCCTTACAACTGCTTTGAAATCTCAACCAGAGGCAATATGACTTTTACGTTCCTTATATTCACTGAAAGATCAGATATAAAATTTGGATACACATCTTTGATAAAAGGGTCTAAATCCCAAACTTGGCTTTGAAAAATCCCATCAATAACTAGCACATACATTTTAAAGACCTGTCTTCTAAAGAAAAAGAAACATTCACTCATTGATTTGTCTTCTTCATGGTTCCTTAAGATCTTTTTGAAAATTATTCCATAGTTATTAGCTGAAGATCTGAAGGAAGGAATGTATAAGTCGTATCAGCTAAATGGTCACGATGTTAAATCACAACAATCAGAACACATTGATTCTCCACAACCCCGATTCTTTGACATACCGACATTATGCCACATTGCCATTGAAGTTCCAGTTTCAAGCCCTTTTTGCATGATCTCGAGAGGAAGTCAGAACACATAACAAAAGGAAATCAGCACAAGCAATTTTGACACAGGCCTATTATCCTCCAACCTCCAGTCCTGCCCTTATCCCCACCATATTCTCTTCTGTGCTGGGAAAAAGGAAAGGTGATATTATAATTACTCAAATAGCAACAAGAACATTTGAAACAATCATGACATTCTAAACTAAGCAGGTGACAGACATTTATGGATTTCAACTCTTGTGTTTTGGAGAGCCAGCTCAAGTAATACATTTTACCACGTTGCCTCACATGACCTATCTCAGGGGTCTGCACCCTATGGCTCTGGAGCGAGGTGGGACTCCGTGTGGAACCAAATGTGGCTCTTGAAACCAGGCAGTCAAACCTTAAAGCTAAGGTATATTGGAGGAGTAGATGGAATGCTAGAGTAACCAGCATGTTAAAAGAAGGGCAAGAAAAGACTGTTATGGGACTAAACGGCTTCTTAGCAATGCATTACACAAAGGGGAATGATAAAGGTGAACAGATGTCAGTAATCCAAGTGTGAACCAGGTGCAGAGTTATGCCAGTGCACTCAAACAATTATGCATATTATTGTGAGGTCTTATGCCTGCAATCGTAAAACAACTTTCCTGGGAGTAAGCCCCACTAAAAAAAATGGGACTCACTTCCGAGTGGGCCTTATTAAGTTTGTTCTCTGTGTGCATCACTTCCTAATTAAGGACATTTTGGGATGCAGAAACTTTATGGGTTATTAATCAGCATGTCGATTATCAGTTATTTTTAGTTCTACAGTTCCACTTATGGGGATGAGCCCTCTTATGTTCGCTTTCTGTTGATCTCTTATTTTGAATTTTGATGTAATTTGGCTCTTTAATGGTAACAGGGTGCAGACCCTTGATGTACCTCACGTGAAAGGGCACAGGATGGACCAAGAACTGGTAGTGTCTCCACTTCCTTGTAGCTTCCAAGTTGGCAGCAGTACTGTGTTCGCAGATCCCATTTACACAGTGCATTTATGTACTACCAGTTCTCACAGGATATTTCACCACTAAGGAGATGGTGCTCAGGGAGGCCAGCCAGTTCTCACACTCCACGCTTCAGACCACATGTGAATATTTCCATTAGCATCTATATACTGACCTACTATTCTTTTAAAATGGGCTATGTACTAAATATGTTTGCCAAAGGCACACATCCCTTTATTTAGAAAAGGTGCCTGTTTGCTCTGTGTTATACAATTGCTATAGTTATTGTGAGGTATTTTTTTAAGTCACTACAAATGCTCTTACAATGCACAGATTCCTCCCACCCCCAGTTTAATCTGCATCTAGGGGAAGGCCTTTGCACTTTGGTAAATCATGTCCTACTAACCTCCCTTTGCTCCTTTAAGAAAACCCCAGAATCTAATATAGTGCCCTCCAGACTGTTCTCCACAAGGTTACATCCCCATGGATCCTTTGTGTGGAGGGAGGAAGCAGCAAGATTTGGCAGTGCTTTGGCCTCCTGAAAGCTATCAACTGTGGAACATCTTGTTGAATGGCATCTCCTCTTATTATGCATGGCTAACTCTGGTTTATTGGCACCATGGAACAGTTCATGCCTGTCAGCTGAACTTTTGTATATTTTTCATTTTCTCCCACAAATCCAGTGTTGACAGAACCTCCCTAGGATTATGCTATGAAATACCTTTGTACTCTCTCCCATTATACATTAACATGTTAACAATGGATTCAAAATTAAAACAGAAGACTTGGGGGGGGGGCGGCAGAATGAAGCACTATCATCAACCTGCAGTTTGCCAACTTTTTATGCCAACGAAGACTAGGAAATTGGACCTCGGATTCTTTTACAGTAAACTGGTCCAGTGTGAAATCACAGATATTTTAAAAAAATATTCCATTCTATATCAAAATGAGGCACATGCCTTTTCTTTACACATGAAGAGAAGAGCAACAAGACACAGTAATGGCTGCCTGCCTCAATGGTTGGTTCCTCTCTGGTCTTTGAACAGATAGCATCATTCATTGGTGACTTCGGAGGTCTGATCTGGGAATTTGGCTGTAATCATGGGAAATAGTGACATCACAATTGGGTCAGTTGCTGTGGAAGGAACAAAACCTCTCATCTGTATTGCTTTAAAATGTACACAGTAAATATGTATATTTAAAAAAAATACAATAATACATTAATCTTTGTAGTGTCGAACCAACTAGAAGGTATGTATGATGCAAGGCTTTAGCAAATGAGATCTATAGATACAAATTTCACTGCAGAGTATGTAGTAGACAAATGTGTCTCTTTTTTCTTTAAATATGTAAATCCTACACTGTAGGGTTTCTTTTTTCCTTTTTTTTTTGAATGGTAGAAAATGTTTTGATCATTTGTCCATGAACATGAGCCGACAATTCGTTACTGAGATCCCCAGAATGCCAAAAAATTTGCAATGCAAACAATTAGTACTGTATACCAACTCTGCAAAAAGCCCTAACACACACTCAGCCCCAAAAGAAGAGGCGTTGCTGTACAACCTCAGATAGTCTTCCTGGTCTCTGTGTACCATTTGACACCATGGCAGCCACATGAAGCTGCCTTTAACCTGGCAATTCCTACATGCCAGGCTCATTGAATTGGTTAGAATGCCACAGGAGAGAGAAAGAAATAATAACGCTAGCAGAATAACCATCAAATCATTTTCATATTAAACCTGCGTGGTCCGGGAACCTCCCCTTCCACCACTGCACCATTGTTTTTACGGGGGACATACTCAAGGTCAATGTTGGTTTTATGCTTGCCTTTCCCTCGACTCCACACAAAAAGAAGTAAGAAACAAAATAAAACCACCCCAAGGAATGTAAAACAGCCCATGGCTGTTGACACCAGTATTGTCTTGAGGTCAAGGGAAAATGTATTCACATTGGTTCCATTGGAACTGGTGTCATTGGAGTCTGTCATGAACATGGAAGTCCTGTTAGCATAAAGGAACCGATCTGAGGCAAATCCTTTGACAGTAAGGGTGGCTGCATAGGTGTCATTCCCAGCAGCATTGCTTGCAATGCAAACATAGGTCCCGCTGTCTTGATCTTGAGCAAATCGTATCTCCAGTGTGCCATCTCCCAGCACTGTAGCTCTTCCATTGGATTTCATGGTGACCAGTCTCCGCCGTGGAGTCACCCAGGAGATGGTTGGCTGAGGATCACCATCTGCATTGCACATGAGCTGTACCGTCTGCCCTTCATCCACCATCAAGTATTGCAGCTTCTTGTCTTGGATCCTGGGCTTCTTGCAAGTGAAGTAGAAAGAAAGGGCAGTGCTGTGGAAGTCCTTGAATGGCCTCTCCTTGACACTGTCAGGGCCAGCGCACATTGGCTGCTGGCTGCCAAACTGCAGCATGGGCTGCCTTTGTAATATCCAAAGGAGGCGGCAGTCACAAGCCAGAGGATTGTTGTTTATGGAGAGGATTTCCAGGGCTTTGGTGGAATGGAACACATTCTCTTCTATAGTTTCTAACAAGTTTTGGGACACATTGAGCACACGCAGGAACCGGAGCCCTTGGAAAGCATGGGGTTCAATGGTACGCAACTGGGCTCCAACTATATGAAGCTCCTGCAGCCGCACCAGTTCCGCAAGCATGCCTGACTCAATGGTGCTGATGGGGTTGTAGGAGAGGTTCAGGTGCGTTAGGTAAACCAGTTGCTTCAGAGCAGAATAAGGTATTGCGGACAAGTTGGTGTTGGTGATGGAGAGAAAAGTGAGGTTCAGGCCATACAAGCTGTTGCTAGGCATCACGTCCAGCATAGGCCAATAATCAATCTCTAAGTTTTTCAGGCGGAACAATCTCTTAAAGGCATACGCAGGCAAAAGGTTAATACTGAGATGTCTCAGGTGCAGGCTGATGAGGTTGTGAAGGTGGGAGAGGGCTTCTGTTGGTACAGCTGTTAGGTTGCATTTTTCCAAACTAAGCTGCTCCAGGCTAAGCAGTCCACTAAATGCCCTGTGGGATATATATACCAGATCATTATCACCCACTTCGAGGGACTTCAGGTTGTGTAGATCCTGGAACATGTAGTCCAGCAGAATGACAATCTTGTTTTCACTGATATCAAGCTTTGTTAAGTTTGACAGCCCAGTGAATACCCCTAAAGGAACCAGCTTCAGACGGTTCCCTTTGAGTCTCAAGGAGCGCAAGTTAAACAGATTGTTAAAGGCTCCTGGCTCTACATTGGCGACGACGTTGTCACTGAGATCTATCTCCTCGAGCAGTGGGTAAGAAGTGAATTCCTCCGGGCTGATGTTTTTGAGTTTGTTCTTGCTAAGATCCAGGATTTTAGTCTCAATGGGGATGCCCTCGGGGATGGCAGTCAAGCGCCTCCGGTGACAGCTGACAGACTTGTTCTGTGCTGAACACTCACAGCGGGCTGGGCAGCCGATGGTAGAGCCCATGAAAAGTAGCAGCACAGCCAGACCTAGAAATGGCTGCCAGCATGATATGGCTGTGTGAAGCATGACTCCACTGATGTTGTCTAATCTTCTGTCACAGGCCTGCCAAGAGGGAGGGGAAAAAAGAGAGTTAATTAGGCTACGAACCTCAAATATAAGTCCACTTCATTTTCACCAAAAACAAAAGCAAAAAACCTTTAAATGTCCGGTTAGATCCATATCCTTGCTGGCACTAAAAGCTAGTATTCTTACTTGTGTAACTGGAGGTCCACCACTTCTGCAATCCCCCTCCATTTGTAGTGCTACATTCCAAGACATTCCCAAACTTCCCAGCTCTCAAAAACAGCAAGGAAGGAAGGTAGTAGACTACATCAGGAATGGGAAGGCAGGAAAATATTGTATCTGATTTTCAGAATTTATATTCTGCCTTTCTGCCCAATCAGGGTTACCAAGGAGCTCACATTTAATGGCAGAACATTATAAAACAACCATAAAGTCAATTTAAAAAGCAAATTAAAAATGCATATATCAAAACACAGACCCTGCAATTAAAACACAGGGCAGGAGAAAGAGGTTATTGAGGGAACATGAGATAAAACAACAGGGTCTTCATTTAATGGCTCAGTTGCTGCCATTAGCCTCCCCCATACTAGACTTTAAAAAAGGAGTTTGAGGAGCCACTTCAACATCTAGTTGCCTAATATGGCTTCACTTTTTTATTTACACCTTATTGCTGCTTTTTAATATATACAACACAAAACATGTAACTATCCATACTACCCTTCCCTTCCATAAAGTCACATTTTTCACTGGGTATATTGGCCATACTGGCCAGAGGTTTAGCAGTGATCTATTTATTCGCAAGATATATACCACTTACAGAACTGAGTCATTGCAGTAATAATAAATTAAGAATTCTATACGATAATACTCAGTTTAATGATGGTGTTCAAGTGTTCAAAGCACTTCATGTACATTATCATGTGTAATCCTTAAAATCAACCTGTAAAGTCGGTTAATATTACTGGGGGCAGCCTATCTGAGGACTGCAGCATATTCATTATACACATTACAACGGAACGGTCTGCTCCCCACACCCCTGGAAATTTGTGTGAGCTGGTTTAGTCTCATGATGTTCCCTGCTTAGTTAGTACTGTTTCTTATCAGAAGGGTAGACTGCATGAGCTTCATTGTTCTGAAACCGTTTCCTTCCATCCCTGTCAATAAATATAAGTGGCTTTGAGCACACCCATCTCTACTGTATGATTCTGGAAGCAGGAACCTGAACAAATACCCTAATCCTGACCTACAAGAAAAAGAGAATAATATTATAAGAATGAGAAAGGATGGCTTGCTAAGGCCATCTAGTGAGATCATGGCAACTGTGATATTTGAATTAGGGGCTTCCTGATTTGTAGCTCCATCTCTCAGCCACTACGATATTCCTTCCTTCCTCCCTCCCTCCCTTCTGCCATATAGCGTGAAGATTAAATATATTACAATATTAAATATGTATTTTATAAATTCATTAAAAAGACACATGTCAAGGACCTAAGCCTGGTTCCCCCTTAGCCACTACCTCTTGGGTAAGCAGGCAGTGCCCAGAAACATCGGTTCTCAAGGCTGAGTGTACACAAGAAACCATACCTTGACAAAATATATGAAGGTTTATTAAATGTTTTTTTAAATGATATATTATTAGACAACTCAATCTCTACAGTCCTGCAGCAAGAAAATAACAAAGCTAACTTTTCTATCTAATACTTCAGTACCTGGTATTATATGGCACACCCTTTAAACATCAAAGTCCAAGCAACAGGCTCAAGCATTTTCTACGTAGCTGCCCACGGCAATGGAGGCTGTCATAGTCAGAGCCACGTCCTGTTGAATCCCAAAGTTAGCATGGCTTCCCTCATATCTATGGCTTAGATATAGCCTTTTGCTATCTGGTATCTGGTGGTCCTTCACATCCAATCAGGGCACTTGCTTGCTGGAACCCTCTAGAAGATGATGACACCATTCCTGTCTCCCCCACTGCCATCTGGCTACAAAGTTGACCACAGGTTCCCATGATTAGCCAATTACCACATTCCTAAGTGTGGCCTTCAAAGAGATAAGGCCTGTAGAGAAATCTGCAAGATGAAGTAGGCCCACTAGTATTCGCGTTAACCCTTGGGAGGAAAGGGTGCTTAGCCTCAAAGCATAGCATAGCATATACATAAAAAAGATAAATAATAAAAACATAGAGGATGATCTAATCCAGAGGGCCCCAATCTTTTTGAGCTTGTAAACACTTTTGTAATTTGGAGAACACAGATTGGGCACTATCACAAAATGGCTGTCATAATGTTCCATCACAAAACACTGGGAGGCTGCAAGTGAAGCACTGCCGGAGGCAGCAGTTTCTGAAGATGCCTCCAGGATTCTTCCAATGAACCTCCTGCTCCAATGATATCTATGTTTTCTTTAAAAGAAACAACAACATTCTTTGTTGAAGAAGCACATGGGCACCAGGAATTGTTCCTGTAGAAAATATTACAAACCAACCTAAAACACACACACACACACACACACACACACAGAGAAATACTTGTCCAATGAACTAATGGCTCCTACCTCCATAACACTGTCAAAGTATATCTATCTATCATTCTCGCTTTGCTCATATAAAAACATCTCCCCCCCTCTCACCTGGTTGCTTGAAGCCAACCCCGCAGGGGCATCACTAAGTAGCATGCGAAGGAGCCAGGCAGGTGGGTAAGGCTTGTGCAGATTCTCTCAAGTTAAACAAAACTTTATTTCTACAAGGCACAAACTCAGGGTATTGCAAAGGTCAGAATCGAAGGACACTAAGGAAATGACTCCCTGCAGTGTCTTCATTCTGCTGCCCATGAGGGTTTAAAAAAAAAAATCCATAAAACAGTACATGGGCTTTTGGTGGTACCTGGCCCTTCATTCACTGCTTGAGCGCAACAAGGATGAGGGCATTTTCCATCATGGCCCCAACCTGGTGGAATACTTTGTCTGAAGAGACTCAAGCCCTGTGGGACCTGTCTGCATTCTGCAGGGCATGTAAGACAGAGTTATTCTACCAGGCATCCCACTAATGTAATTTTGGTGCACTCTACCACCAACACTGTTGATATTTATGCCAAAAGCGTTAGTTTGCTATGTGTTGAGTTTTAAATTGGATTTTATTGAAATTATGGTTTTATTGTTATTATTGTATTGCTATGTTGTTAACTGCCCCGAGTCCCAATTTGGGGGAGGAGTGGAATAAAAATCTAATATATAAATAAATGAATAAAATAGACAAAAAGACAGGTGCTAACTAACATACTTACAACCCAGGTTGCATCTGATTTGGGATAGTTGCAGGATTGCATCTGCAACTCTCTTTAGCATTATTCCCCTCTAATATCTATGGCAAAACATGAAATTAGTGATCTAAGGAGATCCCAGCAAGGAGTTGTCCCACCCAACAGCTCAAACCAAGAAGGAGCCCCAAACAACAGAACAGCTCTGTCATGATCTGGGCTGTGCCACCAGAGGCCTACTAGGCCCAGGGAGCCAGGTTAGCAGTAGGTGAGGCTGGGCCTACAACTCCCAGAAGCCCGTGAGAGGTTTTGGAGCCAAAATTGACCAATAGGAAAAGAGGAGGGCTTGGAATAAAAGATCTGGAGCAGCAGGAAAAGCTGTTCTTCTTTCCAGAGGGCAGAGCCAGAAGGAAGGCTACTGCAGGGAAGAGACCTTCATCCTGAAGGAAGGGTGAGTACCCTAGTGCCACTTGGAATAGTGAGCTAGAGACAGTACATATTTAGACGCGTTAGGGCATTTGATTTTTCTTTTCTTTTCACCCACTTACTGTTATTATTCTGCACCTTGTTGTTTGACCTCCAGTACAATAAATTGTTTTCCTTGTTGTACTCTGCCTGGTCCTCACACCTATTATTCAGCCAAAAGGGAGGTCTGAAGGTCTTGTGAGGGTGCTGTGGGCCTTCTTGAGGAGCCTGGAACTAGAGTGGTGGCAGCATCAGGTGACACCCCACCTGAGCTGTGACAAGCCCCCTTTTCCAGACCCCACCACACGTTATCTAGGGTCTTCAGGCAATCTGGGTGCTAAACTTTCAGGATCCAGCCCACCAGGCCTGCACTCTCCAATCAGGAGGTGTTAACATATTGAAAGTCTTGTGCATTATCCTTCCCAGCTGAAAAGGATGCTCTGTGTCTGGCAAAGAGCATCTTTCCCCCTTCTCCCTAGCCATGAAGATGCCTGAACCACTTTCCATCACCATAACTGTGAAAGCATCTCCTGCTCCCCACTGCCCCTCATCTCACTACAACTGTCAATCCCTAACTTTCATAATTTCTCCTTTTGGATGATGGTTGATATAAAGTTGAGTTCTCCTACTGAGCTCCTACCCCAACTGGGCATAAGTTATGGTAATTTCTATCGTAAATAAAGTTCAACTTAATGGAATTTGTAAACACTACTTCTCCATCATTCTTGTCTGTTCCCTCTCCCCTTGGAGCATGGATCTATCCTTTTTAGATTATAACAAGTGGGAATCCACAAGGATTTGTGGAAGGCATCTCATTTCCCCCTCCCCCACTATTTCCTCTTTCCTTTTATGGAAAGCCCCCATAGCATCTCT
Source organism: Gekko japonicus (assembly GCF_001447785.1). NCBI lineage: Eukaryota > Metazoa > Chordata > Lepidosauria > Squamata > Gekkonidae > Gekko > Gekko japonicus. Next base: position 216,285 of record NW_015173734.1, read on the forward strand.
CCTTTTCCTGCTCCCTTCTCTTCTTCTAGTGTTGCTAACCTTCAGGTGGGGCCTTGAGATATCCTGGAGTCACAACAGATCTCCCAACTACAGAGATCAGTTTCCACTTAGGGTTGCCAGCTCCAGATTTGGAAATTACTAGAGATTTGGGATGAAGCCTTGGGAGGGAAGCAACCTCAGCATGGTATAATACCACACCTCCACCCTCCATGGTAACCATTTTCTCCAGGGGAACTGATCTGTGTCATCTGGAGAGCAGCTATAATTCCAGGTGATCTCCACCCCACACTTGGAGGTTTGCAACCCTAGTTCCCCTGGAGGAAGTGGCTGCTTTGTAGGGTGGAGTCTGTGGCATTCTCTCCTTTCTCTCCTCAAACATCACCAGCCTGCTACTCTCTATGAATTTCCTAACCTGGAATTGGCAACCCTATCTCTCTTCTACTCAACAGCCAACCTATCTTTATCTGACCCTGACCCTCTGCCTTCAGCTTTCCTTCTCCTCACACCAACCGCCTCCATCTAGGAAAACTGTTGCCTCTCTAGAGTTTCCGTCATATTATGTACAATAAACAAAAAGTGTGGGAAGCATTTTAAATTGTCAGCCAGCTGCTGGATGTTCAGCAGGCGAGCTATGTGAGATGGTGGATCCCTGGGAACAAGTTTATCCAATATAACAAAAAGGAATGTTAATGTGTTGTGTTGCTTTGTAATGGCTGTAGATATCCTCACTCAGTGTGCTGAAAGGGCTTTGACCAAGGAGCTATCAGGAATGGAGAGGATCTCCCCTCAACTGCTAGATGAAGTGGGAGGTGGGGTTTGTGTGAAGAAAGGCAAGATTTGGACTGGAATAAGAGACTTAAGAAGCAGGAGTTATTGAATAAGAAGCAGGATAAAGCACCTTTGGGGGTGTGGGGTTTCTTTCTTTCTTTCTTTCTCTTTCTTTCTTTCTTTCTTTCTTTCTTTCTTTCTTTCTCTCTCTCTCTCTCTCTCTCTCTCTCTCTCTCTCTTTCTCTCTCTCTCTCTCTCTCTCTCTCTCTCTCTCTCTCTCTCTCTTTCTTTCTTTCTTTCTTTCTTTCTCTAAGAATCTGATGCTGGGTGTTGTCCTGTAGGAGTGTCTCCACCTGTGCTCTCTCCATATTTTATTTTCAGTCCCTTTCTTAATGATCCCTAACATAGTTTGCTTTTTTCACCACTGCAACACACTGGGTTGACACTTCCATTGAGTTATCACTACGACCCCAAGATCTTTTCCCCTCTCAGCAGAGGTCATTTCAGGGGGGAACACGGGGGAACACAGTTCCCCCGGGTGAGGTGCAGGGGGCAGGGCACACAATGAAGCCCCGCCCCCTGCTTCTGGCCGCCCCGCTTCCAGCCCTCATTCAGCCAGAAGGAGGGAGGAGAAGAGGGAGGGTAAGTTGCTTCCTCCCGGCCTCTCCCCACCCCTGCCTGCCTGGGGCCAGGGAGGGCCTTGGCGGGGCTTCCTCGCAGTTCCGCCAACCTTGCAGGTCCACTGCCGGGCCCCTGATGTCAGGGTGTGTGGCATATGCTAATGAGTTATGCTAATGAGTTCCCCTAGCTCTTTTTCTATGAAATGACCCCTGCCTCTCAGTCTCAACAAATTCAGACCCCCATTAACCTATATTTGAAATTCAGATTTTATGTTCCTTACACTTACCAACACTGTACTTCATTTGCCACATCTGCCACCCAACCTGTGGAGAACCTCTTGGAGCTCTTCACAGTCAGCCTTGGTTTTCACCATCCAATAATTTGGTGTCCTCATTTTTTCTCCAGTGTTAACAAACTTAAAGTTCAGACTAGGGTTGCCATCCTTGTCCACTCCTGGAATGCCTCCCAGATCCCCCCACTGACAAGACACTGGCAACCCTAGTTCAGACCTATGCTTATAAAGTCTGATATTTGGATGTACATTACATAGATAAGCCATAGGTACAATGTGTGTGTGTGTAAAGTTCTGTCAAGTTGCAGGTGACTTATGGTGACCCCAGCAAGGGGCTTTCAAGGCATGTGAGAAGCAGAGGTGGTTTGCCATTGCCTTCCTGTGCAGAGTCTTCCTTGGAGGTCTCCCTTCCAAGTACTGACCTTGAATAGCTTCCAAGATCTGATAAGATCAGACTATGCCATGCTGCCTTCTCTCCCATAGGCACAATGTAAACATTACAATAACAATCTGGAAATTCCATAGGACCTAGGCTTGCCAAGTCCCACAGGGGGAAAAAACTCTATGTTTTTCCCTCGGATGACCGCAGCTGCAGTCACTTCTGGGTGACGTGCTCGCGGTGCGCACGCGCTTCAATGCGCACGCGCTCCCAGAGGAAGCCGGGAGTCCCCCGCTGCGGATTATTTACAACTTGGCAACCCTAATAGAACCAAAGATAGGGCCGACCGGTGGATGAGACATCCCCCCCCCCCCCATATTGGTTTTCTAAATAAATGAAGACTATCTTCAAGGACCTCTAAGACAGTTCCTTTTGTTTCTTGTAGTATATATCAAAATGTAAAAAAAGAAAAGATGCTGAATATGTCCATTGATTTTAAATTAGTATTGTTCTTTTTCAAAACGGTGGGCTTGGTGCACCCACAAACATAGTATTGGCACTTTGAGCTCTTGTGAAATGTAACCAATGTCCAACAGTAGCTACAGTTAGGCGTAGGGTTGCCAAGTGTGATCTTCGCTGCAACGGGGGATTCCCGGCTGGCGCCTGGAGCGCGCACGCCGCATTCTCATCACTCAGAAGTGACGCGACCACTCTGGGCACGCTGGGGGCGGGGCCATGACCATCCGAGGGAAAACCATAAAGTTTTCCCTCAGATTACTGTGGCCCGCCCCCAGCGTGCCCGGCGTGGTTGCGTCACTTCCTGGTGACGTGCACGTCGGGGTGGGATCCCCCTGGGGTCCGATCCGCCGCCGGCGGGGAATGGGCCTCTGGGGCGGGGGTTTCCCTGCCCCCCGGGGGGACTTGGCAAGCCTAGTTAGGTGTACTGTGTGGGAAAGTGGCATAAACTGCCTCACACAACTCTCTGAACATGCTTTGGCTTTAACCCGCAGAGAGCCTTTCAATTCTGCTCCTGGGCTTCTCCCTGAGTAGAATGGTAATGTATGGTGGCATTCTGATCTAGCCTGCAAACACCTATGAAGCGTTCTCTTCATTACATGACCTTGAGAGAAGATTTCAACAGCCTCTTGGAAGAACAGGCTGCCGAGATTCACTTAGGCCCCTTTCTCTTCTTTAGTGGAAGCTTTGTGCGTGAAAGAATGGCTAGTTATGTCCAGCTGTGTCAAAAAGACAATCACCAAGCTAAGCTTCACTTCATTAGGAATTAAGTTACAACTAAAAATATATCAGGCCCTGTGATTTGGTCCTCGCCCTTTCCAGTGAATTCTGATCAAAGGACCTTTCAGCTACTCTGATCATTACTTTCTCAATGTAGTCTGGGTAGTCTGATACTTCTGCCGTGCAGGGAATTCATTTCCTGTCTTAACCATCTAATGTATGAAGCTGAAAGTAAACAGGTTTAGAGGAAGAAGAACACCCCCTGGAGTGCTCATTTCAGTCGTAAAAGTCTGTAAGCCTCACTACAGACATCCATGCAACACAACAACAAGAATAATAACCCTCGTAGAGTAAAACAGATAATAAAATGTTATTTCTTCACTGGAGCTAGTGTAAGTTGCAAAGAAATGCTTGCCATGGCTTCGAACAGAAAGAATATCTATTAAAGCAAATTGACAAAGGAATATGTTTGCACAGGAATCCACATTGTTGGATCACACGATCACTGCACACTACAACAATCATTTGCACGTGGACCGTACTGTCTGCACAGAAAACAATGTGTGGATACAGCAGTTTGTTCCAGCCTTAGCAATATTTGTACAGTTGGAGGGGTTGATTTAAATCTAATGCTTGTTTAAGGCAGATGACGGCAAAGAACTGGGATCAGAATTTCATAACGCTTCAGTGAATGCCACATCATCTAAACTTCTGCTAACTGAGGAACATTGTTCCTCTGGAATAAAATTAAAGGGGCATCTCCCTTATGCTCACTGATTCTGCCTAGAGTCTTGAACTCACCATTTTCAGAAACTGCAGCAATAATTAAAAATCAGTGCAAATGTGTGGTACATTTTTAAAGGTTCTGACAGGGACACTAACACTGCAATCAGGGCTGGCCCCAGCTTATTTTGCACCCTAGGCGAGGATCCCTTCTGGGGCCCCCCCCCGTGTGCCCACCAATTTTCAAAAATAAATTCATTTTAGGAAGAATGTGGAAGGAGTTGGACAGCATGGCCCAGCATGGCCAGCGAGGTCGTCACCCGGCTAACCACCACCTCCAGAACAAAGAACAAGAAGGTCAGCACCAGCATGCACATCAGGCAACCCACCGGCACTCGCAACGACGACAGCCCTTGGCCGGCGCTCCCCCGGTGCCTCCATGCCCATCCTGGTGAGGAGCGCTCTTCACCGGCAGCCAAAGAAGCAAGAGGTGGTGAGGACAAGGAGGTTCCACGGGGCGGTGGGGGGGAGCTCTGGCTCCTTCTTGCCCAGCAGCTCCGGCTGCTTTCACTTCTTGCTGTCCTGCTGCCTCCGCGTCACCTCTCGTGCTGGAATCTAATTCCAGGCGGCAGCACCGCCACTCTTTGCAGACAGTTGGAAACTAAACTTTGCACTCGAACCCCCTCGCGCTCCTTTCCACACGGAATCCCTGAGCCAGCCACCTACTCGCGCATGGCCCGCCCACCGTAGCGTCCCTCATTGGCTACGACCCCGGCAACTGGGCGGTTATCGCTCACACCTCCCTGCACGTTTGGTCCCCGAGGTCCCTCATGACAGGCATTGGCTTCTGGGAGGCGGCGGCAGTCACCCAATCGGGGACTTTTGGCGGGGGTGGGGGGGTGCAGTTTGGCATCCCTAAGGGCCGGCGCACTCTAGGCGAACACCTAGTTCGCCTAGTGAGCGAGCCGGCCCTGACTGCAATTCTAATCCTAATGGAAGGATCTCAGTTAATTACTGTCAGCATTTCTCATTTAAGGATACATCTACCCGTCAAGCTCCAATTTCGACACTTTTATTTCCGCGAGTTTTGTTTTAATTGTTTTAACTCATCCTATTTTTATTGCACTTGGTGCCTTAACTGTTTTAATCCTGTTGTATTTTATTGCACAGTTGTGCCGATGTGAGCCGCCCTGAGCCCGCTTGCGGGGAGGGCGGGGTATAAGTGAAATAAAATAAATAAATAAATAAATATGGCAGTGGCAGTTCTTCCAGGTCTTGTTCTTTCAGTGCTTCAGCTCCCATCTCTTCCCCTTCCTCTGCCACGTTTCAGAAGCTGCTGCTCAATGCTGGAGCTTGACAAGAACCCCACACCGAGGGCCCCTTCCATTATCATGCCTCTCTAAGTCGGGCAATTTATTTATATTCTCCTTCGTCCCTTGTCTTTTCCATCTTGACTAGATTTTCAGTGGATCGTGAGAATCAGCCTCCTCTCTTAATAAGACAAGAGGCAGTTATTTCTTTTACCATTTCCTTTAAGTCTAATGGTACTTGGTTTTTATTTGACATACTATTTCTGTTTTGTAGAAGTCAGATGCTAAAGAGGGACATAGCAGGAAAGCACCTAACAACGTACTCTTTGGTTTTAATGCTCAGGAAATGTTCTTGCCCATCTGAGCTCCTGGAGTTAAATTTGCACGGGCATATTTGCAAAAGAGTATTTGCTCCCGCCCTTAATTAAGAAGGATATATTTCTTCCTCTGTGAAAAGCCTTTTCTGCTTCCCTGCACTACCCTTTTGTCCCACCTATGCTTTCTAATGCACTGATAAGAATCATATTTCCATTCTTTGATATGCTGTTTGAACACAAGACCTAACACAGAGGTCAAGGCACCTAGTGAAGAAGGAACAAAGCTGCTTTTAAATGATTAGTTAACAGCTCTGTTTGATCTCCTCAGAAACACTTGAGACCACTCCTGGCATTTGTTCTTGGATTCTTTGAAATGCAGAACTGAATCTCCATTTGGACTACAAGTCAGAGGTTCGGCCACAGCCTGGGGGCTGATTCTTACATTTCTTATTCCAACAAGGCTTCAAGTACTTGCTTTATATAAACTGTGCCCTGGTATGTCAAACCCTACTTTCTGGGAATCCCTAAAGCTCGGGCTTAAAATATTATACTGGATACAGGAGACATATGAATATATAATACAGGCTTGTACTGAATCAGACTCAAAGAATAGGCTGTAAATCCCATTCCAAGAAAACTTTGCATTCTGGCAGTTTAAGCTTTACCTCCTTTGCACAATTGCACTCATATCACACGCTAGCAAGGTCATGCTCAAGATCCTACAAGCTAGGCTTCAACAGTACGTGGATAGAGAACTGCCAGAAGTACAAGTTGTGTTTCGAAGAGGTAGAGGAACTAGAGATCAAATTGCCAATATTTGCTGGATTATGGAGAAAGCAAGAGAGTACCAGAAAAAACATCTGCTTCATTGACTATGCTAAAGCCTTTGACTGTGTGGATCACAACAAACTATGGCAGATCCTTAAAGAGATGGGAGTACCAGACCACCTCACATGTCTCTTGAGAAACCTGTATAAGGGAGCATCCAGCCCCATCACTCCTTGGCAAATACTTCGTGGAAGTAGTGACAGACTTCACGTTCCTGGGATCCCAGATCACCGCAGACTGTGACAGCAGCCATGAAATTAAAAGACGCCTGCTCCTTGGGAGGAAAGTGATGGTGAACCTAAACAGCATGATAAAAAGTAGAGACATCACCCTGCCAACAAAAGTCCGCATGGTCAAAGCAATGGTATTCCCGGTAGTCATGTATGGCTGCGAGAGTTGGACTATAAGGAAGGCCGGACTATAAGGAAGGCCGAAGAATAGATCCTTTTGAACTATGGTGCTGGAGAAGACTCTTGAGAGTCCCCTGGACTGCAAGAAGATCAAATCAGTCAATCCTAAAAGAAATCAACCCTGACTGTTCCCTGGAAGGCCAGATAATGAAACTGAAGCTCAAATACTTTGGCCACCAAATGAGAAGGGAGCACTCACTGGAGAAGACCCTGATGCTGGGAAAGATTGAAGGTCTAAGAAGATGGGGACGGCAAAGGATGAGATGGCTAGACAGTGTCATAGATGCAACGAACATGAAATTGAGCAAACCTCTGAGGACAGCGGAAGACAGGAAGGCCTGGCGTGATCTGGTCCATGGGGTCGCGAAGAGTCGAACTCGAATGTGCGACTGAACAACAAAAACTTTGCTTCTATGGTTGGGCTAGTCCATCACAGGAAGGTAGTGATATGGGAAGAGCCAATGACACCATTCTTTTCCAGGCAAATATTATCCAGCCCCAATAGGGTGGGGGGAAATGGGGGAGAACACTTTTGGCATGGGAAGGAACCATGTTATTGGCCCCGGGTTTGCAGAAAAACGTGAAATCTAAAAAAAATACATTGGAGAGCTTAAAAAACGAAATAAAAGTAATGCCTGTAGCTTTAAAAAATGGAAGCCCTCAGTGGCTATTGCTAGGTAACCACAGGAGTCTAGGCTTGATTTTCGTCAGTAAAAGACAAGGGGAGGGGGCAGGGCCCTTTCCAGGGCTGTTTGAGGGAGGACTTATCAGGGCCAGGCCTGAATAGGGTTGCTGGCTCAAGGCTGGGAAATTCCTGGGGGTTCTGTGGTCGCATCTGAGGACAGCAAGGTTTGGGCAGGGGAGAGGTCTCAGCTCAATATAATGCCATAGAGTCTACCCTCCAATGTAGTTATTTTCTCCATGGGGACAGATCTGTATCATATGGAGTTCAGTTGTAATTTTGGAAGGTTGGCAACCCTAAGCTTGAAAGCACCTTCTGGGTGACTTGATACTACCTGACTTGCATGACGCAGGCTGCTTGCTATTGCATGACCTGGCTGCTTGCTATTGTTCAACAGCAGCCACCCTGTGAAAGCCAGTGTGGTATGTGGCAGTTGGAATTTCAGAGCAGGGTCTGGGAGACCCAGGTTCAAATCCTCATCTTGCTCTGGAAGCTCACTGGGTGATTATGGAGCAGTCACATACTTTCAGCCTAACTTACCTCACAGGGTTTTTGTGTGGATAAAAAGGAGGAAAGAAGAGTAATGTAAGTTGATTTGGTCCCCACTGTGGGGAAAGGTGGGGTATAAATGAAGGGAATAAATAATAAATATAGCTGAAGATGGGAGGCAGATAAAAGGTAGATTGGTGAATGGCTGAGGAGACATGAGGCAAAGAAAGGGAAGAGAATATGGGGAGGGGGGTGCCAGGAGGAGTATACAGGTGAAAGTGAGGTGCCACCCCTCAAATCCTTGAGGGTTCTCTACCATGCAAGTGGGCCTGACCCAGTCATACCACAGAGCTGTGGCATGGTTCTCCTAGGTAGAGGCTGTTGGGGGTGGAGGAGAAACTGAAGACAGAGGGGCAGATAAATGTAGTTGACGGGTGGGAAGGAAAGAAAGAAGCAGGAAAAGGGGAGAGGCTATGGGGGCTTTCAGGAAGGGGAAATGGGAAATGTGATGCCTCTGGCAAATCTTTGCAGGTTCCCACTTGTCTAGGTATATTTATGATAGTCAATGTGGTACACAGATTTCAGGCATCCATACAACTAGACACTTTGGCCAGACAGCCATCAACCAACCTCTTAATGCTAGGCTTGGTTCCTATTTGCTGTGTGCCACATTTTTAAGAGCCAGGAGAATAAATCTGGGATTTTATCCTCAGTGCAGGGTGAGCAGTATAAAACAACTCACTTGCAAAAAGGGGAAAGGGGCTGCCTAAAATCCCAAATGCTCCCCTTTCCCCCCACTGATTTGTACATTGTACCACATGGCCCTGTTAAGAGTTGCTGGTGCACGTCCTCCTCCTCCCTCCCCCTCCCTTCCTTTCCCTTCCTCGAGGAAGAGAAGAGAGTAATGAGTAGCTGGATGAAAGATATAGGGGAAAAGATAGAATTAGATAGGTGGAATAAAACATGGGAGTCGATTAAATATATGAGGGCCATAGCCTATAAAAAAATGTTTATAAAATGCTCCATAGATGGCATTGGTCCTCGGAGAATATAGCTAATTGTTATTCTGGCTACTCTAGCATATGTTGGAAATGCAAGGCCAATACGGGAACCTTTTTTCACACATGTGGTGGTCATGTAGTAAAATTCAGGAATATTGGAGAATGGTGAGAAGGTTGATCCAAGAAATAATGGAGAAAAATATAGCACTGGAACTGGAAACATACTTATTAAATATGCTACCTAAGGGTTATAGACAGCAAGATAAATATGTAATAGTATATATAATGACAGCCGCCTGTTTACTATTGGCTAAGAATTGGAAATTAGATATAGTACCAACGAGGGAAGACTTAGTGGTCAAAGTGTTAGAGTTAGCACAAATGGACAATCTAAGTCTGAAGTTGCAAAATAAATATGAAAAAGTGTATAAAAAAAGATGGGTTAAGGTGTACGATTGGACAGAGACATTGAATGTGTGAGACTCTACTGTATATGTTATTAAGATTATAGAATGTTAATATTGTAAAATCAAATAAAAATATTATTAAAAAAACATGAGAAATTTGGTGAAGTGGTTCAAGGGGGTTCTTTGTGGGAGAAAAGGTTTCCCCACAGTGCTAACCTATGTGGAGTTGTTCCAGTTTCAGTCTACTGAAAACAATGGGCTTAGCTGGGAGTAACTCTGCATAGGATGGCACCGCCAGTACATCAGGAAAAGGCAGATGTTACCTAACTCTGTCAGGACATGGTTACCATGTCCCCTCTCCCAACCTCTGTTTCCATCAACAATTTTATCTCTTTCTCGCAAGCTGTATGAATGAATTAGATTGATTTCTCTACTTTCATTCTCAGCATGAATGCTCTGTTCAGCAAACATTTCTGCTCATTGAGGAAAGCTGGGATCTATACACATATTAAAGACATGTTTTCTTTATGGGTAACAGCTATTTTTATAATTACAAACCAGTGTGGGGAAACAACTGGATATGGAATAGAGGACTTTGGATGAAGCGCAGTCAGCTTTTTATAGAGCAAGTTAAGAACTTGCGGGGTACTCATTTACCCTGCCTTGTTGTCTGAAAAGAGGATTGGCTTAGTGGCCAGCAGTGCCTTCTAACTGCTGCACCTGGGTCTGTCAACTCTGTTTGCCAAGGCTTTCAATGGACTAAGAGCAGACTGCTGCTGGTGGTCATCTATGGTGTTATTCCATTGGTTTTAAACTGTAATGTACCTGTGACATATAAGTCGCACTAAACCATAGGAAAAAGTGGGATATAAATGTTTTAATAAATAACTTTTTTAGGAAACCATTCGTTGTTATGTTCAGGGGGAAAAAAGAATATTCTGCCCTATATACTTAAAAAAAAATTCACTGGCTTAATCCCAGTTAGAAGCTTTTCCCTATGTGATTGAGATACAAAAGGGAGGTGCATACCCCAAAAGCAAATGAAAGAAAAGAGGGTGACACAAAGCTGTCTTTGTAAAGACGACACAACACATAGTCATATGATCAGCGCTCCAGTTTAGCTTTGTTCGATATTTCATTGTTCGTTTCTACAAAAATACTGAGATTGCTTTCAATATTTACGTTATTTTTATATTGATCATTGGTGCAGGGCACAGTAGGGAATGGAATACAGGAAACACATAAAAGTGTTGACTATTTTGTTTGCCTTTTATAGATATACTAATTAACACTGTTTGACTAAATTAAGTGGGGGAAAAACAAAACAGCAGGTGGTCAGAGAATGGCTTTTAAAAAGCAAATGGATGGGAGTTCTTCTTTTTTGAAATATTGGCTATAGGTACGAAGTTGGGAGAGCAATAATCTCTGATCCCTAGGAAAACGATCAGATGGAAGTTGGCATTTGAACCTTGGGGGGAAACTGTAGGACTCCTGGCCAGGGACAGAACCATGGCTGAGAGAGAAGGGACATTTTTTTTGCAAGATACACATTCTCCTGTTATTGTAACTACTTTGGCAGGAAAATCCATAATGTGCACAACTTTTCCTTTCTAAGCATCTCCTGCAAATGTAGAGGCACAAGAGCTATTGTGCCTACAAGTCGTGGCAGGTTTGGAATGTGAGCCTATAATTTGTTAGAACTCCACAGTCATGTGATCTTTTCTTCACATCTGGGTTTTCTGGATTAAAAGGTAAAGGTTCCCTTGCTCGAAAGCCAGTTGAATCCGACTCTAGGGTTGCAGTGCTCATCTCTGTTTCAAAGCCGAAGAGCCCGCGCTGTCCGAAGACATTTCCGTGGTCATGTGGCCTGCATGACTAAACACCAAGGCACACGGAACACTGTTACCTTCCCACTGAAGTGGTACCTATTTATCTACTCGCAATTTCTTGCTTTTGAACTGCTAGGTGGGCAGGATTTCTGGATTATATGGTACTAAATGCCCTAGACTGCAAAAGAGCTGCTAGAGTGGATAATTCAAAAGGCTGATTAAGTTTGGTGCAGCCTCTATGTCTACCTAAGGACTAAACTCAAGCTGATATATTATTTGGCTGATGCAGGCTGGCATGACTATGTAACATACATGGATGTGAGTATTCAAGCAGATGGAGGCTTGCTGCAGCAGCAGCAGCTTCTCCCCCACCCAAGCAATTTGAGGACTGCTGTCCACCATGGCAAGAAGCATCACTGTGGTGGCAAACCAGTTTGCATCTGGAGTCCAGTCCTTTTGCTGTACCCTGGTTGCAGTCTTGGGGATGATGCTGGCTGACTGTCAGCCATAGTCACTTGGTGGATGGAACCATTCAGGTGGCCACAGATGTAATTTTGAAGCCTTCCCACAGCTTAAGGAGACAATTTAACTTTGCTGAAGAAAAAGTCACTGACATTGAAGGATGGTTGGATCCAGGCTAATAGCTGGCAGCACATTACATTTGTGCATGGACCTAAACACTGTAATCCCTTGAAATAATATTTTAGTGCTTTGCATATTGCATGGGACTTCATCCCTAGTGACTATCCATTTCATTAGCTCCGCAGATGCTGTTATTCTTTAAAATACTATTCTTACGGCATAGTCAAGGGTATGGCATTTGAATGTGTGTACGTGCATGTGTGTTTGCATTACTGGTTTACTTGTTTGCAGTTTTTTTCATTAACAGGTCTGCAGAAAAACATCTGTACATTAAGAGGTATGCCCTATTGGTTTGGCGAGTAAGGAGGGTATGCTTTAAAGTTTATAGATGTTATGATTTGCAAAGCTGCTAAATATAAAGGCTAAATTCTACCACTGAGGGTCGTTTTAGTTCAGGGCATTGGAAGTTTAAGCAAATTAAAAGCAATAAATTACCTCTAATGTTAAGGCAGCCATTTTAGCACTTATGAAATCATTGTGCTTGTGAACATTTAGTGGGACTATTATAAGGAAACAGTTATATCAGGGGGGAAAACAACAATTCCATATACATATGAATGATTGGATTTGGTTGGGGAAAAAGAAACCAATAAGGATGCATATGGTTAATTAGGTTTACCCCAGGATTTCTGTGTACTCAGTGGAATTTTTGACCTTTATTTGTTTTGAACAGCAAACCTCCTTCCCTTATCACAGGTTACAAAGTCTCATTCCTCAGGAGTTCACATCGATTTGCCTTCTGAGAAACCTTTACACGCCTGCTATGGAATCACTGCAGAAAATTTAGGTGAATGCACAATAATGGCATGCACAGTCTAAGTCTGTTGAGTCTCTCTGTAGCTACACACAAAATGTGTCATTACACACCCAAACTCCTATTGCAGAGGATTATTTCACCTATAATTAACATAAAGGTAAAGGTTTCCCTTGCTCGAAAGCTAGTTGGATCTGACTCTAGGGGGCAGTGCTCATCCCCGTTTCCAAGCCAAAGAGCCAATGCCAGGGTCCAGCCTACCTGAGGGACCGCCTTTCTCCATATGTTCCCCCAAGGGCACTACGCTCGGAGGAGCGTCATCTCCTGGAAATTCCAGGCCTGAGAGACATTAAATTTGCGCGACCAGGACCAGGGCATTTTCGGTGGCGGCTCCTACCTGGTGGAAGGAGCTCCCGGAAGACATCCAGGCCCTGCGGGACCTCTCTCAGTTCCACAGGGCCTGCAAGACGGAGCTCTTCCGCCAGGCCTTTGAGTAGGAGCCGCCGCCACCGCTATTCTACCTTTGCCCCCTATGCTCTGGCATATTAACATCATTTGCCTGGCACCCCAAGGGGGGAGCGAGGCGCCTGGGCACGGCTTAGATGATAAGATCTTAGGAAGTAGTTTGGAAGTTAAGATCTACCCATCTTGTCTAAATCTGTTTGTAAATTTGTTATGGTATTTTATTGTAGTTTATTGTTTTTAAACTATGTGTTTACTGTTTTAACCTCGGCACATGGTGCCCTTGTTAGCCGCCCTGAGCCTTCGGGGTAGGGCGGGATATAAATTCAAATATAAATAAATAAACGCTGTCCGAAAACATTTCCGTGGTCACGTGGCTGGCATGACTAAACGCCGAGGGGCACAGAAGCGTTCCCTTCCCACCAAAGCAGTACCTATTTATCTACTTGCAATTTCTTGCTTTCAAACTGCTAGGTTAGCAGGATCTGGGGCCAAAGACGGGAGCTCTCTCTAACCTTTGAGCCACCGCGGCCCTTCACCTATAATTAGCTCCCAAATAATCCAGGATTTCAAGGAACACAGCCTGAAAAACACTATCATATCACATTCTTAATAGGGATGCCACCCTCCAAGTGGGACCCGGGGATTCCTTGGAATTACAGCTCATCTCCGGACTACAGAGTACTGTTCCTTTGGAGAAAAGGGATGCTTTGGAGGGTGGACTCTATGGCATTTACCCTACTGAGGTCCCTGTCCTCAAATCTCCAGGAGTTTCCCAACCTGGATCTGGCAACCCTACCCCAATCCCCCGCTGGTGGCCAGGGGAGAAATGACAGCTCTTTATTGCAACTACTTTGATACCTCTCCTTGGTTTCAGAAGCTGCTTGATATGCAACATGTGGGACGGGTATTTGAGAGACAGAAATCCAAAGCCTCATAAGACCTGCAGAGCTAGCACAGTTCTTATGATTCTAGCCATCGCTTCCATCAGCAATTGGATTCCCCCCCCCCCACTTGGACACACACGTTAGCAGCTGTTCCACTGGTAAACTCTGTATGGCAATTCAATTGAGACAAAACACAAGCTCAGGAGGGACACACTTCCTTTGAACAACCAAATTACAGCCTCCTGTGTATTTCACAGAAGGAACTTGCTGACCTCCCGCTGGGCACTGCTGCCTAGATACTACTGGGAAAAGAGGGAGAATGTATGCATTTGTCACCATCAGATTTATTTTCTGGCTCGTGCATTACCAGTACGGGTGTCACACAGGCACAGAGGCCTTAAGAAGCTGCCAAAATAATTAATAGGCATAAAACTACTTCTGATATTGTCTGCTGATTTTGGAGAGCTGAAGAATCAACATATCAGGTTGCTTACCCTCACACACCATAAAATTGGGGGGCGGAGAAGAAGGAGGAGGATGACCACACTTCTGGTAACATGGGGGTGCGGCCTAATGTGCTAATGAGCTGCTCTGTCAGGGGTGTGGCCTAATATGCTAATGACTTTCTGCTGTTGGGTGTGGCCTGTTATGCTAATGAGTTCCTGCTGGGCTTTTTCTACAAAAAGAGCCCTGAATGTAAGGAGCTTAACATTAAGCAGCAATCGCAACTGTTCAATAATTGTAACTCTACCTTCACTGCATATTTGGCAATCTGTTCCTGTCCAAAACTTTACATTGGTTCAACTATTAGGCCGTTGAAGGCCAGGATTTTGGAACACAAAAAATCATATTAAAAATGGACTGAAAGAGGCTCCTACTGTTTCCCACTATCTGGAAAAAGGCCATTCACCAGATGATATTAGGTTCACTGTTTTATACAGAGTTCAAGCTAACCAATCAAATAGAATGGACATTCATAAAATCTTACTTCCGAAAGAGTTATATTTCATATTCAAGTTTCAAACAATGTACCCTAAGGGATAGAACATGTCTATGGATTATACCTCCCAAGACTTCTGTGAAGTCAAATGGGCAATAATTCTTTAAAAAATATGTTTTTGCTTGTTATAGTGCCTGAGTGGTGGAGTGCAGCTGAGAACAGAGGAGAAGTGCTTGTGCATGTCCTGCACCAGTCCCCCCCCCGCTCTTTCCTGAGTGAGTGAGTGAAGATCTGATATCAGGAGGTCCAGCTTAGTAATATGTTTAGTGTCCCCGTGCTCCTGGGTGAGAGTAATTCTGATAATTGTGTTCAATATAAATGCTCAAATTTTGTAAATTTTGTTAAAGCTTTACCATATGATTATGACCTATATTCAATATAAATGTATAGAATGCTCAATTTTGGTAATTTCTGTTGCAGCTTTACCATATGATTACGGCCTGATGAAGGAGATTTACCTGGGACAGCCGTTGCCATGGTTAATGCTATGTGGTTAACCTCATGTTTTGTGGTTTAGCTTGATATGTTTAAATTCGACCTGTACTTGTACTGCATCTTTAAAGAACAGTTAATAAGAAGTTCTTGTAATTTCAAATAGAATTTTGTGTGCATTCCTTCATTACAGTGTTTTTCAGATTTAGGACAGGCCCACAATGGCAGGAGGCCTCCTACTGGCAGCTGCTGCTGGCAGCCCCACTCAGAGCATTGGTAGAAAGTCCTTATAAAAAACCTCATAGTTGCATTGTGTGCACTGCTATGTCATTTTGAGGGGAAAACCCACAGAAGTGACATAGGGTAGCTCTAGGAATTATTGGGAGATCTATGGTTTTACCTGCCCCTCCCCCCCCGACTCCCTCCTGTTGCTAGCTGTTGGCTGGCAACCCTAAGTGAGCTGCTTGGATATCATAGCCAGTGGCACTGAACAGAAAATCTGCGCTCTTGAGATTGTTATGGGGGCAATGTTTTTTTCTGATACTTTAATCAAGGTTATTTCTATTTTGTGAATAGGGCTCCTCCCCCCCATCTTATACTGTTAGCAACTCTGAGCTTGTGGAAGAGCATGGTAAATGTGTGGTTTGGAGGCCAGATTTGTCTTGGTAGGTCACAAATAGTACAAGTTTCCACCATAAGATTGCTACTCCTTCTGGGAAACTGGTTGCTTGTAGAGCTGGTATATACTAATGAGGCCATTCATTTGCACTGCCTCTCGACATAGGAAAGTGTGTGGCTTAAAGAGAGGAAAAAATGGTCTTTAACCCTGTTTATTCTAAAAACACAAACCATACAATTACTATGTTCTTTTTAAAGATATTCTGAAACTGTCTAATCTCGACTTTTTTTTTTTATGCCTTTCTTTTAGCAACATTCCTAGGCGGCCTGCTGGCAGGGATAGCCTCCATGCTGCTGTGCTAAACATTTCAAAGAACAGCATGCTTTCTGCTCTCTGCTGATACAAAGACACAAACTTTCTCCATCAGAAGAAGTAAATATTGTATCACACTAAACCCAGAAGTCAGTGGCGAGGTTTCTGTTTTCATAATATCATAATAATAATAATATACTTTATTGTCTTTGTACATAGTGCAACGAAATTAAAGGTGCAATCATTCGGTGATCTACGACCATACTCATACACTCACACAACCATTCACAACCATCCCATAACTCCCTTAAGGTTCACATTGCAACTTAAACCACCAATGTCACCCAAATTCCAATTTCGTACAGCATTTAAAGCAATAATAGCTCTCGAATAAAAACTATTTTTTAATCTGTTTGTCCTTGTTTTAATTGTCCTATATCTTCTACCCGAAGGCAGCAGTTCAAACAGGGAGTGTTCAGGGTGTGACAGATCCTGCAGAATGTTCTTTGCTTTTTTCCTTCCCATGTTCACATGCATGCCACAACTTCAAAAAATGAAACTGCAATTACTACTTGCATGAACCAGTGTTGCTATCCATGAATGAACTTGGTCATGTGATCAAGTGATACTGTGAATAACGCATAGCTGGTGTGTCTCATGACACCCGGATCTCTTTCTGAGGAGTTAGTGGAGTCACTGGGACATATGAAGTACCTGTTGGAGTCACCCTAAGGAGGACTCTGAGAAAAATGTTGTAGAAGCCACAACTGACCCAGCTGAATCCTAGAAGCCTAAGCCACAACTGTTTCTCCACACTTTGGTTTGCCTACAAATAGAATCAACCCCTGAACAAAGAACTGTGAGTAGAAGCCCCTGTTAGGAGGAAGAGTGCCCCTCTTCTGGTCAAAGGCTTTCCTGCTCTCAGCCCTGCAACCAGAGCCTTTGTATCTAAGGCTGTGGTCACACACACTAAATAATCCACTTTCAATCCACTTTCAAATTGGATTCTGCCAGTTCACGCAGTAAAAATCCAGTTGGAAAGTGGACTGAAAGTGGATTGAAAGAGGATTATTTAGTGTGTGTGACAGCAGCTGAAGTATGACCAAGAGCAGCCCATAGGTGTTCCCAGAAGAGACAGAGCTGAAGGGCCAACCATAAAGCCTTTCAGATGCTGCCTGGAATTTGCTTCTGCAATGCCTCTTTCTGACCAATTCTGTGTATTCTTGCCTTCATCCCAGCATCCCTGCTGTTTCAGCTATCTGTATCTAATTCTTGCTCTGCTGAATCACATCAGAACTCTGAGGGCACAACCAGATGAGATGCTTGAGTTCTGTGAATGGAACCTGCAGCCATTTTGCATACTATCTAGTGTGCAGGGCCCAGATTTGGATCGAGACTAAGGTATGGATGTGGGGGAGGAAGGGCTTAAACATTTCTGTTTGCACTATTGGCCCAACTTGAAATGGCCCCACAGAGCTGTTGTTTACCTTACGGAGGGAAAACATACAAGTACCCAAGTCAGTATCTGTTACATTTCCCTAATGGAGCAAACACTAGTTTCACAGAGCCATTTTAGGTTGAAAATACAGTGGTGGTGAGGTTTAAATCAGACTCCTTTCAAGCCATGGTCCTAATGTGAAGTGTACCTCCATGTACCAGCTATTTAAAAAACAAAAAAATGTACTGACAGCTCTGTTCACAAAACACCCAGTGTTTTGTCTGGTTTGGCCCTGAGATGCATAGGGCCACTATTGGTGGGAGTGTGACAATGGCTGAGAATGGTAAAAGCCACCTTGCATCGAGATGAACCTGTCATAAATGCATCATGCTGGTGGCTGGAGTTCACAGGGGCTTTGCTGTCTGTCAGTGCCCTCTGCTTCAGAAGATATTGCAAAAAACCCCACACAGTGGACAGATATGGGAGCAAGTGACAAGAGGAGTCCAAGCTATTTCTGGTGGTATAGGTCAAAGATAATAAATTAAGCCTGGAAACAAATCAGGCATCAGTGCAGATTTTTGAACAATGCTTAAAATATCTTCAGTTCCATTTAACTGGCTGCTGTATTCTGATCTAGTTGATGCTTGCAGACTCCAGAGGCAGCTCCACGTGCAACATGTTGTGATGGGATAACTGGAAAGAACACAAAGGGCCAGGTGAATTACATCTAGTTCCATGATGTTTCTGGGTCTCAGCCACTCATTTTTCAGGAGCAGTCTGCGGGGCTCTCAGATTACTTATCTATGCGTTCCTGCTGGCTGGCTTGACAGCGCGCTCGCTTGTCTGGTTGGTACTCAGCTAACCTCCAAAGAGCCAGCCTTGATATTGTGATGGCAGTATCATTTCTCTTCTGAATATACACTTTTAAGTCCTTATTTATGAAGGGAAAAGTCTTACAAATGAAACTAGGACTTTGTTCATGTGTCACTTTTAACCTGCATTATGTGGGGAATATGCAAATTCTGGCTTGGTGCTGGGCATGTGCGGGGGCTTCCCTCCTGCCTTTGCTGACTCTCCCCTCTTGTGCAGAGAAGCCTGCTCAGAAACTAACTCTGGTTACTGGAGATGTACAGATGCCAGTGTGTGCATTTATTGGAGTCAGTTGCCCTCCTCTGCCCACTTGGGATACTAAAGCACAATTTAGTCCAAGTTCAGAATCCTGTTTGTATGAGATGACTAATTATGGTTAAGCTGTGTGCCTACATCTGGACATCATAGGTAATTCAAATAGGTTGATAACCAGGATTTGCTGTGTAAAAGGGAAGGTGGGAGGCATGAACCATGTGCATGAGCCTGGCAACATGCCAAGTTTATGCAGTCCTGCCTTAATGTTGGCTAGAAGTGGCATCTAAATGCAACCTTCAGCTCTCAGCTCAGCTCCCAGAAATTGAATCCAGAAATACACGAAGTGTGCTTTTCCTCCAAACATCACATAACCATTTGGAAATTTCATACAAGCTCGAGTACTGATGTATGGCTAGTGACAAACATGGTGAGTAAGCACAGGAATCAATGACAATTTATTTGAGCATATTGAGTGTGGATGATTATAATTACATGGTAATTGACATTTTCCCTTGAGGCTGTGTCCCCACTTAGCCCTAATTATTACATTTTTTTTCCCCCTTTCAGCTTTCAAGCACAGCAGAAGATAGGAAATGTGGTTTGCGATGAAGCATCAAAACAGGTTTTCAGCAGCTCCTGGACATATACCACAAACAATTTATATCCCATTCAATGTCTATTTATCTTAGTAGTGCATCTACCAGAACAGTATTTGGGAAACTACATCCTTTTGCAAGCAGAAGAAAGGATGGGAGAATTCCCAAAGAATGAGGTCCCTCTGCTAGAATCCCTAATTCAAATATTCCAGGGATGCCCCTCGTCCAGTACAGTCAATTTCAAATGACTCAGAACTACTTGAGTCCAGTCCTGCACACTAATGTGCCAGAGCAGTGCCCGATGGGATCAGACCATAAAGTGTACAGGTTCATGAGCTATGACAACTACGAATCTGTTGCTTTAGAACTGGGATTAAACATGTTTCTTTCCCCCACACATATAACTTAATTATTTTTAATAAAACAGGTTACTTTCAGTGAAGTGTTGCCCATGGGGCATGTATTAAAGGGTGCTTTATGATTCATCACTGTTGCTGCTTCTGCGATTCCCATGAGGTTTGAAAGCCACTTCCAATTTGGTGGCAAGTGAAAGAAGTGATATATCAAGAGGCAAAATGCAATCTGAAAAGAGGAGCAATTATTTCTCTCTTTAATGCCAAACTAGAGCAGATACTTCTGGCTCCTTTGTACAGCATCAACAAACAAAGCAACAAAGCGGTCAACCAGGACCTCCTTTCTGAGAAATTAATTCAGTCTCCTCCATATATACAGGACAGATTCTAGGACCTTTGAACTAACTCATGTTCTGTTCTAATGGGAAACAATAAACCTTCCAGGATTCTTAAGGGGAGGAGACCATTTGCTCAAGGCCTGCTCACAAGGCTTGCAATTCTCAACTACAAATGGTAACTGACACATCTTGCTTCCAAAATAAGATCAGTCAAAGTCATTGCATTCAGACTGTTCCTCACAGCATGCAGGTACAGCCAAATTTGAATTTTGCACTTGAGAAATCAAGGAGCTGTATATTTAAGGAGGAACAATAGATTGGCACAGATTTCCCTCTGTCTCTATGAGGTGGATGACTAGATGAAAACTGGAATCCATTTAGGGAGAGCATGGCTTAGCAAATCCCTCTACATTAGGGTTGTACAACTGTGCCCCCCCTGATAGCTTCCGGGTTTGGGTATATTGAACCCGAAAAATATCAGTATTTTATATCCCAATACTGGTATGATATTCAAATTTGGGAAACATTTGGAAAACCTGATTTCCCCCCAACTTTAATATCATAAATAAATAAAGTCAATGGTCCCCATAGGGTATAACGGGGAATTGGTCTGGGATTACCTAGGGCTCTGAGGGGGCTGTTTTTTGAGTCAGAGGCACCAAATTTGCAGCATAGCTGCTGGTGCCTCTCTTCAAACCTCTCTCAAGTTTAAAAAAGACTGGTCCTGGAAATCAAATTTTATGGGCCCCCAAAGAAGGCACCCCATTCTCCATTGCTTTCAATTGAAGGAAAAAGGCGTTTAAAGGGATCATAGTCCTTTTAAATGCCTTCTCCAAGCTGCATAACTCTGTGGTGAGAGTCCAAAGGCATTTAAAGGGCTTGCAGTCCTGTTCACCTGGGAAAGCATTTAAATGAACTGTGATCCCTTTAAATGCCTTTGGAGTTCGCTCGCCACGGAGGCATTTAAAGGGAATGTGATCCCTTTAAATGCCTTTAAGTTTGACTATCCAGTTGTTATTTTGGATAGCCAAAAAATAAGCGAGAACTGTATCTGGCTGAAAGAATATCTGGAAAATATGATAAGGTATTTTTCAGATGTGGCTGAATGCACACCCCTACTCCACATGTGCTAGAATCTGGGAATTTCTTTTTATATGCAGAGAGGAACATATGTATGTTTCCCATATGGCTCCGGACAAAGCACACCCTTCTCTCATTTTATCCTCACAACAGTACTGTGAGGCAGATTAAGCTGGGAGAGAGAGTGACTGGCCCAAAGTCACCCAGTGAACTTCACGGAATAGCAGGAATTTTGAGTGGGTGGTGGTGGAAAGTACTGTCAAGTCACAGCCATCTTATGGAGACTCCATACTGTTGTCAAGGGAAGAGATGCACAAAAGTGGTTTACCATTGCCCACCTCTGTGTAGCAACCCTGAACTTCCTTGGTGTGGTAAGAAATTTTAGAAATATGGAAGGCTTGGGTTTAAAATGAACCAAATAGTTTATGAAATCCATATATATCTGTCTCTGCCCTGGCTAGCAAACAGGCTTGACCTTTTATCACTGAAGATGTAACACAT
The DNA here is from genome assembly GCF_001447785.1 of Gekko japonicus. Taxonomy (NCBI): domain Eukaryota; kingdom Metazoa; phylum Chordata; class Lepidosauria; order Squamata; family Gekkonidae; genus Gekko; species Gekko japonicus. The sequence goes on from NW_015173734.1 coordinate 238,116, forward strand.
TCCATTCCCAGGAAATTCCCAGGAAATCTCCACAGATGTGAGACTTGCCAATACCCCCAATTTCCTAGGCAATAAAATGTGTGGTTTCAACTTCTAAGTGTTAATTTACAACTGTGATATGATCATCAAAGGAACTCCTTTGATCATTTGGTATAAATACTGGTGAAGGCCTACCGAATTTCGTTGGCTTCTGAAAGACCAGGAGGGGCTTAGCCTCCTGAGAATTTGGAGTCAACCCGAGAGGCCTCTCATTCTCTGCATGCCTTGGGGTGGGGGAAACTTTGCTTGCATGTTTATTTTTCTGTGTGTTCTATCAATATTTAGGAAATAGGATTCTACTGTGTTGGCAGGCTGGCATAGCGTCTTGCTGGTCATCTTGCCAGGTAAATCTCTGAATGTTTTTCTATAATAAAGATAAGTTTTATTTTAAGAAGAGACCTTTGAATGTCTCTGCCAGCGCCTTAGTGATTTCCAAGCTTACACCTCTGCCTTTGGTAAGGAGGCAACACTCAGGAGACACACGAACTGAGGGGAGAGTGTGGGTGGCATGGGTAAACACGCTTTCACAGACACGTTCAGCCACACACATTTTTCTCCCAACACTTGGCAGTGTCCCATCCAAGTACTATCCATGACCAGGCTCAAAGCTGGGGGAGCTGATGGGGATGATGCCCCTGAATGTGCCCTGCCCCCTCCTGGGCCCTTCTCCTCTCTATACTATTCCCCCCAGGGAGCCTGGGATGACAACCATACTTCCTAGAGACTCTTGCCATGTGCCCCAGCAGCCATTGCCTGGCCTTCCCACTTTCCCTGCACAGGAGGGCGTACTGGGTTTGGGTCCAGGATGTGTCCACAATCATGATCTGATGCACTCACAGAATGCTTCTCTCTGGAGTTGGGTGCCTGATCTTGTGCGACTCCAGCTGGGCCAAAAAGGAGGAGGAGCTGGGCAAGCACGGGGTGGATGCAGCCGACTAGTGTCCTAGGCAGCTGAGGGGAGGAGCCTGTTCAAACTTGTTGAGATGTGGTGGCACTGTGAGCCCACTGGGAGAGCTGCCCACGAGTGGCTGAACTGCAGACTGGCACCATGGAGGCAGCCAGGCCGGGTGTGGGACTGGGAGGGAGGTTGTGAACTGCTTTGGGGGAGTGGAGGGAATGTGCCTTTACCTCAGTACTGTCCACCCCCACCCTTCCAGACCATTTGAGTGCATTTTCCATTTTTATGGCTGAATCGATTTGTGTGCCAGAGTTGCGGCCAGTGACCGGGAGTCTCAGTGTGGCTTGCTGTGTTAGGCGATCAATGCCTTTTATGGGCTGTCTTTTTCCACATCCAAACCTCTTTTTTACTTGTCCCAGAGGGGTGCAGGGAGGAAGCCAAGTTGCTTGCGTTGTCCTGCTGTCCTTCTTGTCCTCAGCTGTTTGTTTTCAGCAGGGCTGAGGCTGCGGCAAGGAAAACCCAGCAGGGACAACACGAGGACGACATCACTATGGGTTACGTTGGAAGTGACATGGGAAGTGACGTAAGCACGTGCCCCCCATATGCCCCCCCGACAATTGTCTAGCTACAGCCCTGTCCAGGACCAACCCTGCTTAACTTCTGAGACCGGACAAGATTAGGCTAGCCTGGGCCTTCCAAGTCAGGGATCCAGGTTACCCACATAACTTCATGGAAGAGTAGGGATTTGAACTGGGGTCACCTTATCCTAGTCTGGCACATTAACCACTATGTCACACAGGTTCTCCATTTTTGTGTGCATGAGACTTCCTTCCTTCCTTCCTTCCTTCCTTCCTTCCTTCCTTCCTTCCTTCCTTCCCTCCTTCCCTCCATCCATCCATCCATCCATCCCTTCATTCATACTTCGGACAGCGCTGACTCTTCGGCTTGGAAACAGAGATGAGCACCGCAACCCTAGAGTTGGACTCGACTGGCTTTCGAGCAAGGGAACCTTTACTTTACTTTTACACCTTATCCTAGTCTGGCACATTAACCACTGTGTCACACAGGTTCTCCATTTTTGTGTGCATGAGAGAGACAATCTTTCTTTCTTTCTTTCTTTCTTTCTTTCTTTCTTTCTTTCTTTCTTTCTTTCTTTCTTTCTTTCTTTCTTTCTTTCTTTCTTTCTGTGTAGGTGTTTAAAAACATGCAATAATGCCACATAGTAGAGAATTTGCTAGTATTTGAATTGAAAAGAGTCAAAAAAATTGTGAAGAGCTGAGTAAAACTCTTCTCATTACTGAAAGCAGCTGGTGTGGGAATAAAAAGAGTGAGAATCAAACACCTGAAGGGCTATCAAGATACGGTATCTCACTAATTACTGTCGAATGGAAAGATTCCAGGTGCAGCATAAAATGTGGTAGGCCTGCACATTTTTTTACTTTTCTCTCTCTCAAAAGAGAGAACAAAGGAACCTCCCCCCCCTCCCCTCACATACCCCTGAGTTATCTGCCACTTACGGGAAAATTTTCCTCAGCTCCACCAGCAAAGAAGTGTGCTTTCGAAGCTATTTACACAATTCCAATTGACTGAGTGAGAGAAGGCTTTCCTATGGCACTTTCTAATCTGTGCTTCCCAATATGATTTACTTCTTTCACTTTTATAAAGCTACTACAGACCTCTGGCTATACACACCAGTACATTATTTAAGGGATTTTGGAAATGAAGGGTAAAAATGCAAAACCAGAAGTCTATAAATTCAAGTACACACACTCAGAAAATTAAAAGTTCCCACTAAAGAGTCACAGGACATGGAAACTGTTAATTTTATTTTTCTTAGCTAAAGAAATAACAAGAGTCTGTACATATGCCTTATGTCAAGTTCAGAAAGTCTCTTTTCTGATTTCTGTCTCCTGAGAATGTGACCAGTCAAGGTTTTACCCAGGTATGTCTTTATCAGGTATTGGCAGCATGAAACCCCAACACACTCCTGCAAAGCAAGCCAAGCTGACGCAAATGAGCAGTTTGAAGGAATCTGAATCCATAAAATATAATGTAGGTACCACCAATTGGAAATCCTATCAAGAAACAAGAGAACTGTACCAAACCGTGCCAAAATTAGGAATATATTCTAGATACTGTCAAAGAATTCTTTCACAACACATGCTGTTTGAGCTTTTGAACTGGAGATGCTGGGGACTGAACCCATGACTGTTGATTTATGTGTAGTTTATTTTAGTATACTTGAATAAAGTTTTTTTTATTTCAGTATACTTGAATAGTTTTTGTTAATCCACTCCACACATTAAAAAATCTTTGTTTTCTTTTTAAAACAGATTGATACATTTTAAATGAAGGCTGCTACTTGCTGTCACCTATTTTTTAATTAAAAAGATAAATTTAAAGAAATGTATATATTTTGTGTGCTTCAACAGACTAAATTATTTCGTATCTTCATTATAGTGCTTACATATTCTGAAGGCTAGTATTAAAAATTTATCCATCAGATCTTTATCAGATCTCCTGTTCTTAGTTTTCAAACATTCTTCCTTGAGGGAATCTCCTCCTGGTAGAACTCCAGTGCATTACAAAGGCTTCAGGGGCACAATTTAGGTCATACTTTTAACCTACAGAAAGTCTGGATGAAGTTTTCAGGGTATCATTTCACAATTTGAAAACCACTGCTGTCACTGTTCCATTTCCCGTTTTCACATCGTAAGAAGTATTATCTCGTGCCAATTGGGTATGAATGCTGTTAACACATAGTGATTTTTAAATGAATTTAAGAACATAAGAAGAACCCAGTGGTCCATCCAGTCCAGCATCCCGTCTCACACAGTGGCCAACCAGTTCCTCTGGAGGGCCAACAACAGGACATCGAGGCTGAGACCTTCCCTTGATGTTGCCTCCTGGTGTTGGGATTCAGAGGTTGACTGCCTCTGAACAAGGAGGTTCCCCTCAGTCACCATGGCTAGTAGTTTCTGATAGACCGATCCTCTATGAATCTATCTAATCCCCTCTTAAGGGGTCTATGCCTGTGGCCATCACTGTATCCTCTGACAGCAAATTCCACTTTTAATCAGTTGCTCTGTAAAGACATATTTCCTTTTGTCCATCCTGAATCTACTGCCCATCAGCTTCACTGAATGCTCTCAAGTTCTAGTATTTTGGGATAGGGAAAAAAATTCTCTTTGTCAACTCTCTTCACCCTGTGCATAATTTTATAAACTTCTCTCATATCCCTGCTTAGTTTTCTCTTTTCTAAACTGGAAAGGTCCAGACTCTTCAGCCTTTCCTCATATGAATTGAACTCTTTAGCTATTGTAGGGATTTTATTCAGATGCTGGTGCTGTTATGTGTGAAAATACTGAGTACCTTACACCTTAGTCAGGTATTCTATGGCCCTGTTCGCACAAGAGGTTTTGGGCCGGGAGAGGGACGGATTGGGGCCGCAGCAAACAGGCGTGATCCCACAGCAACATCTGGGAATTGTGCTGCGCCCATTCCCAATCCGCCCCTCCCGGCCAAAACTCGCACCAAAAAAGAACCACCTACCTGGGTGGTTCATCCTGAAGGGCTACGGCAAGTGCGGCCGTGGGATCGCCGGCGCGTCCCCGGCTCCTGGCCGAACTGCGCATGTGTGAGCATGCGCTATTCGCCAGCCTCCCCTTCCCACCGTCGCTTTCTCCCCGGCATCTGATCATGCCGGGGAGCCCCGCGGCTCAGGGGATCCATGGGATCCCGCCCGGCGTCTCAACTTTGGTGCGGCTCAGAATTAGCCGCACTTCCCCTGTCGCTTTTCCTGCCATGTGGCAGCAGCCTCAGGCTATCAAAAGAACTGATTAAGAAACTGGGACCTTGCCTTATGCAGCTTGAGAGCTCTGGAGATTCAGATGTGGTCTTCTAAAGAGCCCTAGCAGCTTCTTCTACAGTCCTCAATCCAGAGACAAGTGAGGTGTGAAGAATAAATGGCAGCAGAACCTTCTGGAAAGTCCAGTTTGTGATGGGCTGACCATAAGCTTTGGCATTCCCATAAAACTCGTTGTTGACCAGAAAACTAGAAGCACTGGACTAGATGGCCACTTAGGGACACAAGAGAAAGGCTGTAGTATCAGTACCTTGGTCTCTCCAGGTTACCCTCATTGGCAAACTCAAGAGAATGGAGTGAAAATTCCAATCATTGTGGTCCTTCACCTGGAATGGGCAATCAGCTAGCTTCCAAACTAGTAATACATTTTTGCCAGCTCATCGCATGCAGGAAGAAACTGAAAGCGAGTCACTGGCTTAGCAAATTGGAGAGATGAAAAGGACGCAGCCAAAAATGGCAGGGTAGAATCTAAATCCAATTCCCCTCAAAAATGAGTTCTTGAATATTAATTTGGCTGAACAGTATAATTTGGGACTTACATACAATTCTAATGGAAGAACACATGGACAGGTGAGCAGGGACAGATTAAACAGACCACAATCAGATCCACTTCCAACTGCCTTTTCTGTATCTCTCTCCCTTCTCACACAGAATTTGGCAGTGATCGTGGAAGAAACTTCTGGTCTGCACCTTGGGCTGCCTGGAACAGCTTTTCCGCATCTTTCTGCTTCACAAATTCTGAATCTCATTTAATAATCTCACCAATTTTTCTCCCTTGTTTATGGCTCTTAATTTCTTTCTCGGCATTATTATCCCTGTAATGGCTTTGCTTTCTTCTGAAAGGCAGTGTGAATGCCACTGAGAGCAAAATGTCTTGCTGCTTTAGATTCAAGGCTGAGCCTAACATTTTCTTAATGGTATGGTTACAACTGAAAATTGCATCCAATTGGCCAACTTACGAGTCGACTTCAGGGAAATTTTCAACCAGCTTCCCAACATGGGTCAGTCTGATTGTGTGGTTATGTACCTACACCAGTGTCATTGGCCACCAAGGACTGACAACTGTGGAAACGGTTTTCAGTAATAGTCATGCCATTGGGGATTGATAGGTGAATTAAGAACATAAGAGAAGCCAATGTTGGATCAGGCCAATGGCCCATCCAGTCCAACACTCTGTCACACAGTGGCCAGAAATACCAGGTGCCATAAGGAGGTCCACCAGTGGGGCCAGGACACTAGAAGCCCTCCCACTGTTGCCCCTTCCCAAACACCAAGAATACAGAGCATCACTTGCCCCAGACTGAGAGTTCCTATCTGTACCTTGTGGCTAATAACCACTAATGGTCCTCTGCTCCATATGTTTATTCAATTCCCTCTTGAAGCTGTTCACCACCTCCTGTGGCAGTGAATTCCATGTGTGGAAGTACTTCTTCACTCTTTGGGTGAAGAAGTACTTCCTTTTATCCATTCTAACCCGACTGCTCAGCAATTTCATTGAGTGCCCACGAGAAAGTACTTCTTTCTCTACCTGCTCTATCCCATGAATAATCTTGTAAACCTCTATCATGTCACTCCTCAGTTGTCGTTTTTCCAAGCTAAAAAGACCAAGTGCTTTAACCTTTCTTCATAGGGAAAGTGTTCCAACCCTTTAATCATTTTCCAATGCTATAATATTTTTTCTGAGGTGTGGTGATATAAAGCTCCAGTGTACAGCTTGCTGATCTTCTACACTGAAGGAGGCCAGTAGGCTACCAAACTAACTTCCTACCTGTCAACCCAGCATGCCACTGTCGCTCCAAGTCCTAACAGGCTAGCCCTCTACCTATCAAAACCACAGCTGAGTATCTATGCATGTGGCTGATGATGAAGCCATGTTGTGGTCAATGGTGCTATTTTTGATACTCCAAGCAAGTTTCCAAAAAGGGTCTGAGACCAGCTTTTGTAAGAACACCTGAGTATGGTGTTATTTCTGACGGTCTGAGATTAGATCAATAAAGCTAGCTAAGAGCTTGTAAGAAAAACCTCAAGAGCCACCTTTTCACACTGCTGGCTGACTCAGACAATGCAATGCTTTGTGTGTTGGCTGAAAACTCTTCATCAGAAGCTGTCCGTTTTCTCTTGTCCCAGATTTTTAAATTACAGCCTCATGGTAATGAAATGTGCAACTAGCTTTCCTTGCCAATTACTTTGTAGAAGTGTTGGGCCTTTAATTGAGATCAAGTCTCTAATTAAAACTTCGACCAGGACTCAGCATTTTACAGGTCCAGCTCTCAAGCCTGTTCAATCATCTTCTATCTGTCTAGTACATTTTTATACTGTCCACCCCCCAAAGAGCTTAGAATGGCATACATCATTCTCCCTTCCCCAATTTTACTCTCACAGCAACCCAGTAAAGTAGATTAGGGTGAGTGTGTGTGTGTGTGTGTGTGTGTGAGAGAGAGAGAGAGAGAGAGCGAGAGAGAGCGAGAGAGAGCTAGAGCTTCCATGGCAGGGTGGGAATTTGAACCTGGGTCTCCCAGATTCTTGTGTGACACTCTAACCACTACATGATACAAGCTCTTGGTCAGGGCTATTTTTGGGCAGGAACATACAGGAACGGAGTTCCGGCTGGCTCCCAAGTTGGCCACGCCCAGAAGGAACTCATTAGCATAATAGGCCACACCCAACATCAGAAACTCATTGGCTACGTTAGGGGTGTGTGGCCTAACATGCAAAGGAGTTCCTGCTACAAAAAAGCCATGAGTTTTGACAACAAACAAGGTAAACAGAATAAGAAGCAAAAGGTGGGTGTGGCTGGATGAGCACACTTCTGGTAACATGGGGGTGTGGCCTAATATGCCAATGAGCTGTGTTGTCAGGGGTGTGGCCTAATATGCTAATGAGTTTCTGCTGTTGGGTGTGGCCTAATATGCTAATGAGTTCCTGCTGGGCTTTTTCTACAAAAAAGGCCCTGCTCTTGGTGTATCTTTCCCCCCTAATGCTTTGGGACAGATAGATGCTCTTGTGGAACCACAACAGATAAATGGAAGGAAAAGTTAATTCAGGAATAAATATGCAAGATTAACAACATCAGAACATTTGACTCTATTTTAAATAGTTTATTCTATGATCAGTTGCTGATTCGTTGCCTGCCATATTAGTTGGTTGCAAAGTCATACCACTTTTCACAGAACATTACAAAACTCAACTCTTTGGCTTTATATCCTTTTTTGATTCATGTACTAGTTATCTCCTGCTTCGATCAGCCGCCTTTTCTCTATAGTCTTCTGTCTAGCTTTCCCCTGTCACAGTGCAGTCTCCTCTCCTCCATATCAAGAACTCCAATAACTTTGCCCATTCCATTATACAGGTCATGTAATGCTGCTCCCAAATGTCTGACTTTCCATTACCTTTTGCACCCAGCACAAACTCTTTCTCATTCCTTTTATGCAGCTATGCTGTGCCGTATCTTTCTGCCCACATATCATTCAGACCTTCACCTATTGGTGTAGTGATTAGGAGCTGCTGGTGTGACCTTGGGTCAGTCATAAGTTCTTTCAGAGCTGTTATCTCAAGGGCAGTTCCCGAGAGAGCTCTCCCAGCCCCACCTACCTCACAGGGTGTCTGTTGTGGGGAAAGGAAGGGAAAGGAGAATGTAAACCACTTTGAGACTCCTTTGAGTAGTGAAGGGCGGGGTATAAATCCAGTCTCCTCCTTCCCTCAGTTGCCCCAGGCGCCTACATTCCTAATTTATTTTGCCCTTAAGCCTGGAACTCCTTCCCAGATTACTGTTTTGGTGACAGAGAGCTGGAAAAAGTACAGAGGTGGTAACCAAGATGATTAAGGAGTTGGAGGAAAAGTTGAAGTTTCTAGGGCATTTCTGTTTAGGAAAAAAAAGACTAAGGTGGTACATGATAGAGTTTTATCAAACTATGCATGTGGTGGGGAAAGTGCACAGAAATAACTTTTTCTCCATCTCCTATATTACTAGAATTCAGAGGTACCCAGTGAAGTTGAGGGTCAATAGACAAAAGATGGCCAAAAGGAAATATTTTTAAAATCAAAAAGTAGCTAAATTGTTGAAATCATTACTAGTGGATGTAATGATGGTTACAAGCAGGGGTCATTTGGGGGGGGACGCGGGGGGACGCCATCCCCCCGGGTGAGGTGTGGGAGGGCGGGGCCTGGAGCTCCCTGCTGGTGCCCGCTGGAGGTCGCCGCCGGCTGTGGGGAGGACACACTTCCGGTGATGTCAGGGGGTGTGGCATATGCTAATGAGTTATGCTAATGAGTCCCCCTAGCTCCTTTTCTACGAAATGACCCCTGGTTACAAGCATAAATGGCCTCAAAAGTGAGAACAGGTCCATTGCTGGAAGCTACCCATGGTGACTAAAAGGAACCTCCATATTCAGAGGTAGTAAGTCTGCAATACCAATGCTAGGAGGAAATATCAGGGGAAGGCTTTGCCCTCTGTGTCCTGTTTGCTGGTCCTCCTGAGGAACTGGTTGGCCACTATGTGAAACAGGATGCTGAACTAGATGAACCACTGGTATAATCCAGAAGGGCTTTTCTTTTGTTCTTCCTCTTCCTAATAATCCTTCCTAAAAGAATCTGCAAAACATAAATTGTGGCTAAACCTTCCCATCTTCATTATTAACCAAAGTACAGCAAAGTACTGCTCACTTATTATTCTTGCTTTTTTCTTGTCCAATTTCTCTTCTGTTGTATTATTGTTCTGTCTTAGTTCCCTTATCACCTGCCTTTCTCACTCTTTCTCAGTACTAAAATTTAGAATGTAAGCTTCTTGACCATAGATCTGTCCCCCCCCCCACTTGCATTGTGAAAAGGAGCTTACCTTATTCAGAGACTAGGAATAAAGCCCGTTGTGGAAATAAATACAACGAGATCTAGAAAGAGGCTCTGGGGGAGTGCTCTGGCTTTGGGCAAACAGTGTCAATTTGCTGTGGTGACCTGAGCAGGGTATAATGACAGAGTCCACTGTTTTCTCCAGAGGAACTGATCTCTGCTACCTGAAGAGCAGTTGTAATTGTGACCTCAGCAGGGTATAATGACAGAGTCCACTGTTTTCTCCAGAGGAACTGATCTCTGCTACCTGAAGAGCAGTTGTAATTGTGAGTAATCTGTAGCCCTCACCTGGAGATTGGCAGCAATTGTTACCCAGGACAAAATGGCTGGTTTGGAGGGTGGAGTCTATGGCATTCTACCTGTCTGAGGTCCCACCCCTCTGCAAACCCCACCCTCTCCAGGCTCCACCCCTCAAATCCCCAGGAATTTGTCAGCATGTAGTTGGCAACCCCATCTCCTTCCCAGCTAGCCACCAACCTACCATTATCTGCCCCTTTGACTTCAGCTGACTTCTGCCCTCCCTTCTGCAGAGCAGTTGTAATTCTGAGTGCTCTCCAGCCCTCACCTGGAGATTGGCAACAATGGTTCCCTATGTGGGACTGACTGGTTTGGAGGGTGGAGTCTATGGCAGTGTACCTGTCTGAGGTCCCACCCCTCCTCAAACCTCACCCTCTTCAGGCTCCATCCCTCAAATCTCCAGGAATTTCCCATCTGGAGTTGGCAACCCTATCAGGACTGGCCCCAATGTGTTTTCTCCCAAAGGCCAAAGTAGGTGACAGGACCAAGCTTAGTTGCCTACCAACAGGCACTGAGGGGAATGTAGGGTTGCCAGCTCTAAGGAGGGAAATACCTGGAGGTTTGGGGGGTGGATTCTGTAGAGGGCCGGGCGACGGAGGCATCGGCCTTCTGTCGCCCGCCTTGCCCCCCCAATCTCGGCCATACCATACTAGTAGCCAGTAGTAATGGGAGAATTGATTCCGAGAGCTGTTGAACCATGAAGCTCACTGATGGCTGTTAGTAGTTCCTTATCTTTTGATTTTAATATAACTCACTCATTCTGAGATAATTCACATGTGAATATAAATCAATTAAAACTCACTTTATGTTTTTTGTTATATGTGTTTAGCAGTCAAACCACTGAACCCCACTAAATTTCTAAAGATTTGTGAAAGAAACACTTAGTGCTACACAAAAGTAAAGAACGATTGTGTGGGTAGTTTGTACTCACGCAGTGGTGGTTTGCACATCATGCCAGCTTTTGCTAAAGTTCTGTTTCAGTTCATTCATCAAGTTGATACCAAGTTTTTGTTTTATTTCCACAAGATGCTTCTCTTTGGCTACTAACACTTGTCGTAAAGTTGAGATTTCATCTTCTAGCTGAAGAGAATTAAACAACAGCAGCATTATTTTCAAGCATTAGTTTAGTATCAGATGTAATAACAAGTTAGTTTGGGGGATCCTAGATTTGTATGTTGCATCAGGCTTCCTCCCTGTTCCCCTTATACACAAATTGAAAACTCACTGCTTTCATGGCAACCCAAGATTAAATTGTGACTTGAAATCTTGGTTTGCAGAAAAGAGAACCAACTCCATCCCACCTTTTTCTTACTTTCATCTTGTTCTCATCCTTGCATCCTCCTTTCTCAAACTTCCATTTCCCTTCTCTTTATCATCCTTGGTGTTTTGCCATATTGCTACAGTACAAATTGCCACTAACAGGAAACACTACAGCATGTAGAAAGCTGTCTCACAATACAGCAAAATACTGCAGCATATATTTCACTGCTATTTATTTTTGGAGAGCCTAGATTAATATAAATCTATGAATTATAAATATTTATGGTATAGACAGAGCATTTTACTTTGGATTGTGGTTTGCAAACTAGGTATCATTGCAACTGCCTTGCAGGGGGGGGGGGAGTTTGAGGTGTGGAATGGAGTGAAGTCCAATCAGCTTCCATATGCAAAAGACCTTGAAACGCTGGGCTGGACTGCACAAAGCAGCCAGTCAACCCAGCCAGTGTCTTCTGACTGACAGTTCAAGCGTCCACACACTAAAGGTGTGCATTGCGAACGTTGGAGCCGACTACAGCTTTATATATAAGGGAGAGATGTGCAAACATCTGCCAGTTTGGCACTCTTCTTGTTCACCAGTGGTGATCAGGCAGCCAATTGTTTGACAAGCTGTTCAGTTATTTGCAACCTGTTCACATGCATTCACAGGAACGGATTACTTGCAACCATCAGAAGCTGATGATGATCTGGGAGTCAGCTTTTGATTTCCTGCAGGGGAAATTTTGCTGTCTACCCAGCAACATTTGTATGTGTAGGGAGGATCAAGAGCCAACTTCTGGCTATTCAGCTGGGTTCTTCTGATCTTCCATCCTGTAAATCTGCTGAGATGCAGAAAATTTACACAGCAGGTCGGTGGACAGCTGTGGTCTAGCTGTGTTTTTTCCCTCCCCATTCCAGGCTGTCAGCTTGGGCTGCACAGTGAAGGAGAGAAAATAGCTCTTTCTCCTCTCCCTTTTATAATGCAAAGATTTTAAAAAGCGCTTCTGTCCCCACTCAGCTTGGAGAGAAGGGGAGAGAAAGGACCTCTTTTTCCTCTCCCTTTTGCGACTTCACTGCGTAGCTATTTTGTGGAGGGGGTGGGGTCAGAACCCAACTTCCAGCTGATCCCCATCCAACTCACTTATGCTTCTGACCAACAGGCAGCTGGAAACTTGTTCTGCAGAAGTCTGAGTTGCTCAGTGCAATCCAAACATATCACTGATTGGCTCACAGTCTGATCATGAGTGATGAACAAGGTAAGTTCATGTGCTGAACAGGTTCACTAACAAGTTCATGGCATCCCTAATCATTTCTGTATAACTGGAGTCCTTTTGGAGAAGTGGAATTGCTCCAGGGAAGAAAAGTTCACTATAATAGAGGCAAAGACATCATCTTGGCACCTCTTGGTGGTTCCAGCTAGGATGTCCCCATCAAACCAGCCATGTATCAACTCCCTATGAAAGAAGGAATCAAGAGGCAAAGAGATGTGCGATTCTGATGTCTGATCTATCTCCTGGGACATACTTGCTAATTATCTGTATCACCCACTCATATTTATAGGAAGTAGTTTGTTTCTGTGTATGTATTTTTAATTTCCTTCTTTTACAGTACTGTTCCCTTCTCCCTCACGACCCTATTTATTTAATTTATTTATGTACTGCTTCCCATTTATAGGAGTGAAAGCTCTTATTATATCTCAGGAGAGGGATGGCTAGAAATTTAAGAACAACAACAAATAGCCCCCCCCCAAGTTATATTTCTTTTCTGATTCTTTCTTCATGCACACATACAAACACATCCACCAAAGTATTCACACAGGGTGTTTGTTCACCTTACAGAATCCACAGCTCATTCTTATATTTTCAGCTGCCAACACCCTAGGAGATGTCTACAAAGCACAGTTTCCATCTGTTCGAGGCTTGATTTCATCTCAAGTCCCATTATTCAGTTCAGAGAGAGGCTGCCTAAAAATGATGTTTGAGTTCCTTGAAATGCTTGTCTCATGAACCACATGCGCATAATAGAAGCCATAATTTGGATTTTTACCCGAAAGGGAAAATGATTCTCAGATGTGGTCACAGGAAGTCAAGCTCTTCACAACTTACTGAGACAGCAAGATCATCAAGTTTAGACATGACAGACATGGGACTATCAAACTGAGTTTACAGTACATTCCAGTTTAGTTACGGCAAGTACCAGATCTTTAGTTATGGCAAGTATCAGATTTAGTTGGGTTTATAATAACAGCAGCCAGAATACTTTTGGCCACATATTGGAAATCTGAAAAAATCCCGACTAGGGAAGAAATAAGTTTCAAATTGTTGAATTTAGCAGAAATGGACAAATTGAGTTTGTTGATTCAGGGAAAAGAAGAAGACTGTTTTCAGAAACAATGGTCGAGACTTTACAAATGGCTAGACAATAATGGTAAAAATCAGACTCAAATGTAAATTATTATACTATGGATAATATCTCTCCCTTATATATAATTGAGTAAGACGCAGAGTCAGGCAGTGGAGAGAAAATGCGCACCAACAGTGTTTGGACGCTTGCACTGTCCGTCAGAAGCTTCCCCAGCTTCCATTGGCCATGTCCCCTAAATCCCACCTCAGAACACCCCCCCCCACCCAACTAGCCAGGGCTGGAGGGAATGGCAGCAGCAGCTCATCACCGCTCGCCGAGGCCGGATTCCCCCCCTTTATCGCATGCCTGTTTCCCCCTGTAACGATATGAGCTTATGTTTGTATTTCTGTATAGTGGTGATGCTGCTTATGTGTGTCTCTAGCATGAATACCTATGCATTATGTATTCAGGGATTGCTGTATGTTGTGTGTTGCTTTGTTCTGCATCTCATGCTTGCCTAGAAATAGGCTGGCCTGGGCCTGCCGTTGCACATACGGACCATGTGCGTCCCTGGAATGTATCCCATGACTCTGTGGGATGGAGAAGACACCGCGCCATTGCACCCACTTGGAGAGCTATGGAAAATCCCCAGCGAACCCCGGCATTCTTGGAATGGAAAGAGCAAGTGACCCTACTCCCTTAATCTGGTTTGGAGATCTAAAGACAATAGCGTTTATGGCTTTGGAGCAGGAACCAGATCTGCAAATCAAGAGGTGTCCATGGGAACGGAAGATTCACACCTTGCCAAAAGGCACCTTTGATGTAGGAGTAGGATCTGCATATTGCCCTTCCTTCCTTCCTTCCTTCCTTCCTTCCTTCCTTCCTTCCTTCCTTCCTTCCTTCCTCTCTTTCTCCAAACCCCTCTATCTATCCATCTACCTATCTATCTATCTACCACCCACCCACCCTACCTTTCTAGGGCTCATTGTCTTCATCCACAATGGGCTTTGCTCCCTAGTATATATATATATGTATGAAAGAAAAGTAATAATAATAAAAAAGATCTAGTTGGGTTTTACCAGCTTCTGCTAGGTATACCATCTTCTGAGCACATCTCTCTTATATCCTTCTGACGACAACTGACGTCACACCAGTAGATCATGTATCTCAAAAAAAGAAAGAAAAGGTAGTCCACAGGTCTGGTTGCTAAGGTTATCATTTCAAGGTGTGCCACTACATGCATGTTCATCATTCAATAGGACAATTCATACATGACAAGTTTCATTCAGAGTAATTTTGTACTCTGTCGGCAATAAAGCAGAGACCAGACTAGGAGATCTGCACATTAAATCACTCATAGGAGCAACAGTCACAACAACTGGCAACCATTTTTAATAGGACTCTCACATATGTTCTTTGGCATCAGTAGCTTACAAGGACTAAAATGTTAGCAGTTAATCATCTAGATTTGGATCAACACTGCTTTACTTCTGCATCTTCTAGATGTGCACACATGAGATGTAGACCTCAGTCACATGTTCTGTGCTGAATCTCTTAGCTACAAATAAAATACATTGCTTAAGACGTGGGTCTCATATCAATCGTTGAGCAACTAATAATATTTTTCAAATTATCTTGGAGTATTGCATATTATAATTAGTAACAAGACCAGTAAATTTATGAATACCTGGAATAATTATGCCCCTGTGGTTTATCCTTCTAATTCTGTATGTATATCTGAACACAGGACCACTGTCATTTAATCAGCTTGCTTCTCTGCATACAATAATAATGCATTTGATTCCTGCTTGCAGTATTGGGTTTCCAGGGAGGGGAGGGAGTTCAGTGGGGTTATAATGCCATAGAGCCCGCCTCCAAAGCAGCTGGTTTCTCCTGATGAACTTATCTCTGTTGACTGGAGATCAGTTGCAATCCCAGGAGATCTCCAGTACCACCTAGAGGTTGGCAACTCTATTGTAGTACCACTTTCTGGAAGTCAGCAGAGTTTTGATTGCATCCCCTAGGCCACACATGTCTTCACAGGAAGTACAATGTGTATTCAGAAGGTTACAAAATATCTGCATCCTTGAGAGATCAGGAGGATTCTAAGCTTTTAGAGGATAAATACCTTTCCATTATTTTTCACATATGGCATATACAAATGCTTCTCCAGTTGTTCAAACTCTTCAGAAAATAAGAGTAATCATCTTAATACAGACACTATCTTTAGAAGAACAGCAAGTTTAAAGCCACAGAAAGCATGTATTTAGAGCTTGTCTTTGTTCACACATGGTAAACATAGTAGTCTTTGTCCACAAAAGTGAACTCAAGCTAAGTATTATTGTAGGTTCCTTATCTAAAACCCTGAACTTTCTTCTTTTCTCTTGTACACTACCTATTATTGTCAGTGGAAACAAGCTTGGACTGACAAGATATATTGCCTTTTCTTATGCTGCTTTCCCCCACATAGACTTTAAAGTAGCATACACTCTGTCCCCATTTTCTGGTAAGTATTTTTGGTAAAATACTGTCCTTCTTTTTGTGTTTTGGACCAGCTCCAGGTGAGGGATGAACATATGGAACCTGGGCTCGTTAATGGGAGATGAAAAGGAGAAAGCAGCAGTGACTTCAGCCCAATGGCTTCTTCTGGTCCTACCCAAAGTATATTTACTGGTAGGCAAAATAAAAGAAAAATACAGTTTCAAACCAACTCTACAGACACTCTAGTCACATTTTACCACGCACAAGTAGAACTCAAAATACAGATTTTATTCAACAAAGAGGGGTGGGAAAATCAAAGTAGGGCACATCTGTATAAAACCTCAAACTTAGACTTTTACTTCTCTGTCTCTGTGGCCTTATACAAGTCTCTCAGTCTTTCCTGCAGCTTGGCTGGCTCTCTGTGGTGGGGGTGGATATAGGGTATTCGTATGCACCCCCCCACTGCCCTGGCCAATTAGCCACACTCCCGCGCATGGGAGAAGGCGCTCCGGCCGTTAGCGCTGAAGCTGGGAACCAAGCTCGCTCCCACGGTTCCCTTAGAACTAGACAGGGTGCTGCTACTGGGGCTCTAGGTGCTGCTTCAGACCTCCCAGAAGCTACAGTTCTCTTCAGGCTCCTCAAGCTAGTCAGTCAGTCAGAGTTTATTGTGTGTAGCCACTGGCCTTTACAATATAAAAAATGTACACGCAACCAGTATTTAAAATTCTAAAATTACAGCTCTCTTGTCACATTATATACTATACATATCATTCAACAGCTTTCTTGGTGGTAACAAGCTAATCTGTTCTCTCCACAGAACACTCCTCCTCAAAGATCTCTCTTCCCCTCTTCTTCTCAGAGGACGTCTCTCCTCTTTAGTCTTTCCTTGGAGCCACTTCCTACAGCTTCCCCCCCCCCCCCCCCCCCGGGGAAAAACCCTTCCTACAGCTCCCCCCCCCCCAATCAGGAGGACAAATCAGGGCATTATATCAGTTTTCATGGTTCAGCTCAATCCCTCACTAGGATCTTTGGAAATTAAACCTCTGAAGGGGGAACTGGATGCATGTCGTCTCTAGTGCATATAAATGCATGTACTAGGGTTGCCAGCCTCCAGGTGGAGCCTGGGGATTTCCCGCTTTTACAACTGACCTCCAACCAACAGAGATCAGCTCCCATGGAGAAAATGGCTGCTTTGAAGGGTGGACTCTCTGGCTTTGTATCATGCTGAGGCCCCTCCCCTCCCCAAACCCCACCCTTTCCTGGATCCACCCCCAAAGTCTCCAGGTGTCTTCCAACCCAGACCTGGCAACCCTAGCATGTACATGAAAGCTAATTTGGACCACATAGTACATAGTCACTACACCATAATGCTTAGATTAGGACTAGGGAGGCCTAAATTCACATCAGTTCTGAGTCCTGGAGATTACTAAATAGGAGGGGCCAGGCAACAAACAGAAGACTGGGAGGGGATATGGGAGGTGTGATGGCATCAGTGATGGCATGACATCACGTCCTGTTTTTAGAAGTGACATTAGTTCTGTATAGAAATATTGCTTTCTGCTTTCTATATGCCCATGCCTTCTCCTGTGAGTACATTCTGATGACATGCTGTGTCTTATTTCCTGTTGCAAGCCAAATGGCCTGAAAACTTTCATGCTAAGTTGAGCAAACTCTTTAACCTTGCTGCGTCTGCAGAACAATTTGTTGGATTGCATGAGGAGGAAAATGGCCCAAGTATTATTTTTATAAAGGGGTCATAAAAGACACAAGGATGTCTAATGTAATCATTTTAAATGTTGTAGAAGATATTTATTTATTTATTTAAGTATTTGTACCCCGCCCTCCCCGCAAGCGGGCTCAGGGCGGCTTACAAGGGGCATAGCCCGAACATAAAATCACATAAAAACCAATAAAATCCAACAACATTACAATCAACAATAAACAATAAAGTGCTTCTTTTTATCAGGCGGTCTTAGGTTGTTAAAAAATGATGGCATCATTGTCCAGAAATGGTCCGACTCTTAGCTCTTGCTCTCTTCTTCCTCTTTCCATTGTCTGTTTATTGCACCTGAAAGGCTGTCTCTTGGGAAAGAGCTACTTTTTGAATTGGACCATATGTTTGTGCAAAATGGGATTTCTCTGTCTTGGACTGTTGGATGTTCCTGAATTTGGTAACTATGAATCTCATTAATGTGTAGTTAAGGCAAATCGCCAGAGGTTTTTTATTGTTTTCAGTATCCTCTACTAGTCTGTTTGCTATGCTCTGTACTAAATAAAGATCCTTCTTATTTCTAATTGTCTCTGATGTTGTAAATTGAGCTCCAAGGCTAAATCTTGTGGCTGACGCTGACCACATACGCTACCATTGTAGGGTAAAATAGTGTGCATCTCTGAGAAGAGCTGCTGATGTGTAAAACCCAGATGCCAACTAAGGGCTTGAATCTCTACCTTTAGGAAAAGGCAGGGACTATTGAAAGAGATTCTGGTGGTAAATTGTTGTGAAGACCAGAGATGGTATAGACTGTCTCGTGGCTTGTTGTTTAATGTGCTGAAATACTGGATTCCCTTGCATTCCTGGACTGGACTGAGTGGGTTAATCCTGTACAAGTTCTCTCTATGAATCACTGAAAATTCTATGGTTTTACCATGGAGTTTCCAATGATTCCTAGAGAGGTGTGATTTCACTTCTGGGTTTTCCCCGGAAGTGACATCGTGCCATGGGCCTGATGACCATTTATTTTTTTTTCCTCCTGTTGCTGCTCTGAGCAGAAGCAGGATACAAGACGTAGGGTACTGACAGCCCTATTACTAGATGACCTAGGGCCAGTCACTCTCTCAGTTTAACTCAACTCACAGGACTATTGTGAAGATAAAACGGAGGAAGGAAGAACCATGTAAACTGCCTTGAGCTCTTTGAAGGTGATGTGGAGTAAAAATGTTCTAGATAGATAACCGCCTTGTGTTTCACAAATGGTTGAAGTGTAATTTGACTAATTTCATAGGCTGAAGTATAATTTGAATGATGGCAACTTATTTTAGGAGAACTATATTTTTCTAATATATCTTTAATTACAAAAATAACACCCTCTTGGCTTTTAAACTGGCAAACATTAAGGCAATTGCAGAAAAAAATCAATACAGCAATGTGCAGCTGGGGGGGGGGGCGCAGGCCTCTCCAGGGTGAGGAATTACCTGCCCCCAGCCCCAGTTTCCCACCCACAAGGAACTAAGAAGTGGTAGAAACAATGACTTCCATATAGTGATGCTCTAGACTAGGCACTGCCCACAGCACTGCCTCCAAAATCTCCTGGCATTTACTAAGGCAGTATTTGGAACCCTGGAGGGGCATGTTTGAGAATCATCCTAGAGCTGAGAATTGGGATGTTACAACTGTGTTCCTATTTTTACTTGTGGAATGTCAGAGGATATGAATAAAATGTCTATACAACCTCAGCCATGCCCTTTTGGCTCTGATATCAAGTTGTGGGCAAAGTATTAGTAGAAAGTACGGAGAGGGAGGGGATGGGGATGGGGAGAACATGAAGCTTGGCTGCCGTTTTGCTACCTTTTTATCATAATCTTTTTGCCTCTTAATTCCTGATTAGAAAAATGGAAACAATGGAAACAGTTTGGTGTAGTGGTTAAGTGTGTGGACTCTAATCCGGGAGAACCGGGTTTGATTCCCCACTCCTCCACTTGCACCTGCTGATGTGACCTTGGGTCAGTCACAAGCTCTGGCACAGCTGTCCTTGAAAAAGAGCAGTTTGTGTCAGAGTTCTCTCAGCCCCACCCACCTCACAGGGTGCCTGTTGTGGGGAGGGGCAGGGAAAGGAGTTTGTAAGCCGCTCTGAGACTCCAAGTGAAGGGCGGGGTATAAATCCAATCTCTTCCTTCTTCTTCTTCTTCTTCTTCTTCTTCTTCTTCTTCCTTTCTCACTGTGCCTGTGTTACCTCCATAACATAGCAAGTGCTCCAGACTTTTCTCTATCAAAATAAGTACTACAAAGTTCTAGCAAGGACCATGATCTACAGAAAAGGTAACTTCATGTTCTCTTTTTTCCTTTGCTGGCACTTTATGTATGTCAAGTCAAAGTGTACCTCACTAGCGTGCCTGAACTGGAATCCTAGAGGTTATTTGTTTTATTCCTTAAAAGGACTGAGAAACACCAAGGCCACACTCTCCTCTTTGGTGACACACAGCATGAAGAGTCAATTCATCTATGTGAATTAGTTGTGAGCCCCTGGATGCATCTTAGGGTTGCCAGGTCCTACCTGACAGCTGGCAGGGGGTTCCCAGGTCTTCTCTGGGCTCTTCTGCCATGCATGCTTTGCATGCATGATGCAATAACGTCACCTGGAAGTGACATCATCATGATGCCATCAGGGGGTGGAGCTCTAGTTTTGGGGCTAAATTCTATGTTTGTTTCCGGGTAATGTCATTGTGTCAGGGATGTTGTGCAGCGATGTCCTTGTTTGGAGGTGGGGTTCCCCCTCCTGCCAGCTGGCCGGCAGTGGATCAAATCCCTCAAAAGTGGGGGGACCTCCTACTGGGACCTGAGGGCTGGGAACCCTATTGCATCTTAACTTTGATTCTTTGATTTTGCAAGGGAGTGGAGGATTCAGGGTGGGTGGGTGGAAGCTTCCTTTAAAAAATCCAGTGTAATTTTTTTTTTGTCTTGGTTGAACACATTCCCAATTTCCCCCCTTCTTGCATCTGGTGGGAGAAACTAGGTTCAAAAGACAGGAAAAGAAAAACAACAGCTCCACAGAAGGGTCTTATCAACCAGCAACACTAGAAGTCAATGGCACACAACATCCCAACCATCACCAAGTTTGTGCTGAGATCCTTACAAATTGATTTGCTGAATCAAACTGTACACCAGTTTTTGCTGAGAAGGATAAACTGCAGCAAGCAGAGGCAACCGAATCGTGAGGAAGTGTATGTGTGTGTTGATAGCAATTATCACTGGAGCAAAGGGGGACAAGACAAGGTCTGGGCCTATCAGAGGGCTAAGAGAATAAGATTTAGTTTCTATGTTATCAGTATTTCATTGCATCCCTTTCTGAAGATCAAGCAGCAGGAGCCTGCATTTCTTGGAAGTATTTTATCTATCAAAACAAGGAGACTGAATGCAAATTAAAAGGCATACACAAAGGAGGAAGAGCCAGCTTGCCTTCCATTGACATTCACAGCAAGCACAATACTGCTTTCAAGAAGGACAGACACAAGCCGTGTCTTTTTTCCTGAAAAGATGGAGATGAGAAAACACAGACTACCCAGAACAGAAGCCATAATACTCAGACACGGGGATGGATGAAATGGGTGAGAGAATCCATGTGGTACCAAGGGGGCTTTCCCAAATGATTTCAGGCTGAAATATTTTATGCAAACCATTGCCAAGACAACAGCTACAAATGGGTCTTTTATGGAACAGGAGAAAGTAGTTTGGATTCTGTTATAACCATATCAAACAATACAAATAGGGCTGCCAAGCACTCAGGAGTTCCCCTGTCCACAGGTCCCATTGCCCACGCCCCACTCTGAGTGTTGGCAGGAGAAAAATTAAGGAAAAAACCCAGCTTCAATTACTTACCAAAAGTTTATACAGGAAGTGACAAAGGGTAACTCTAGGAATTTCTGGAAACTCTATGGGAAAACCATAGAGTTTCCAGCAATTCCTATAGCTACCCTTTATCACTTCCTGTATATACTTCCCATAAGTACATGAGACCCTATTTTAAAAAGATTTTTCTCCTGTGATATTGTGCCCCCCTCACAACCCACCCGCTGGTTGCCAGGATTCCATGGTAATTCCACTGCTTTTTTAAAAAAAATGTATACCTTCTTAAAAGAATCTTAAAATGAAAAGCAGCAGCATCAAGACTGCACATAACAATGGCAGTATTTGCCCTCACCTTTCCTGTGATATTGTGCCCCCCTCACAACCCTCCCGCTGGTTGCCAGGATTGTTAATTCCACGGTAATTCCACTGTTGTTGTTTTTAAAAAAATGTATACCTTCTTAAAAGGATCTTAAAATGAAAAGCAGCAGCATCAAGACTGCACATAACAATGGCAGTATTTGCCCTCACCTTTGGTTGCAAAGTCATTACCTCTAATTTCACTCTAAGGGTAACTACATTGCCTCTGGTCAAATCCATTTCATTGCAGAATTACTCCCCAATTTCATAATCTTTCTCCACCTGTGATTTGCCTGAAGCAGTAAATTGCACCTCTGCTAGAGGATGTATCTACATGCTTATGCCGGAGCTATAGGCTTTGCCATTCATTCTCTGTGCAAAAGGTAACCTGGATGCTCAGGAATTACTGATGCTCAAATTCTAATATGAACATATATAGTTACCATACACCATTAGCCAAAATTGCTGACTACTGTGACTGGGAAGCAGCTTTCCAGGATGTCAGGCAGCCATCTGTTACATCTTTGTTTTAATGGGATATGTTCAGGATTGACACTGTTTCCTTCTGCTTTCAAAGTATGTACTCTTTTTAGGCTGGGTCCAGGGAAACTTCCTCAGAAGAGGAGACAGGGCTGAGTGCAGATCCTACATCCTGCACCCAAGATGACACGATACTCCCAGTGAGGGTTCTCAAACTACAGCTTTGGAGAATACTCTGCCCTTGAACCTCACTGTATAGCCTTTCATGGACTTAGCCCAGTCCTAGAGTAGCTTTGACTGCTAGACAGTGCCTCAGTATTGCCTCCACACTCCTGCTGTGATGGAAGCAGGACAGCTACACTACTGAGCTACAGCCTCTCTTAAATTGCAAATTACTCTTTAGTACTTGCATTCACTGAATCCCAGGCTATTTGAAACCTGTGTTGCCAGTTATGTAGACTTAGAAATCAAAGGTATTAGATAAGACAGCTGAGCAGTTTTGTCACAAAGTTAGTGTTCCCTAAATCAAAAGATAAACCATACTTGCAGGGAAGACAGTCATGTACGCCTTCCTTCAGCATACCAATAGCTGCCTCAATAATAATACTAATTTCTTCTAATAGTTTCTTTCTGATAGCCCAACTCTGACTGTGTTAGTTACATGTCAACACAGGGTGCTATCAAATCTTTTTTTTTTTTTGCTTAACGTTTCTTCCCAAAGGCCTACTTTTCCTTAGACTTACATCAAAGGACCCTCTGACGAGATGGCTGTTAACAATCCCAAATGTTTTCTTCTGTAATGACAAAGGACTAAAACTCTTTAAGTGCCACCTTTTATTCTTTTCTTTGGTATTTTTGCATGTGTGCGTGTGCGTGTGCATGCGCACATGCCCACGCCTGGAAGTCATGGCGACCTCTGTCAACTCCTACTGGGGCACGGAGGACATTCAGAGAAGTGTCTTGATAGCCTGCCTCTGCCTCCCAGCCCAGGTCTCCCATCCAAATACTAGCCAGGGTTGGCTCTGCTTAGCTTCTGAGATCTGACAAGATCGGGCTTGCCTGGGCTATCTAGGTCAGGGCTAGTTATACTTTTTTAAAAAGTACAAAGTGGCCTTTAGCAGCTGCAGAACAACAATCAGATGCTGTCAGTCTGACAATGGAGCTGGATTTGTGAGTGGTGATCTGTAAGAATAACCTCCCTTTAGAAATGAAATGAATCGTGAAATGTAGCCAGCTTGTAATACTAGCGAAGTTGTGCCTAACAACAACATAGTTCAAGTAAACAGAAATTTAATTTTTAAAAAATTATCTTGTTTTAATGTAGGTTTACCATATTTTGAAAAGCAAAGCGGAGGACAAATTTCCCGACTGACTACTTCAAATAAGTGATCAGTATGACAAATCTCATTTTAAATACCCCCTACTATTTAAGCTGTGATAACTGCTGCTAACTAGGAATATTCCTAAACTTCCAACCGAAAAAGAGGTCATTTTCATCAGTTTTTTTAAAGAGCCCAAAAGAGGATGGACATCAAAAAAAGAGGACATGTCCCCAAAAAAGAGGACATCTGGTAACCCTATCTAATGACTTGGTTCCCATCTTATTAAAATAAATATTTCTGTTTACATATGAATGAGTTCATCCCCAGGTCTGTTGTCAGTGTATCCGGTTCCTCTTCTGCTCGGTGAAGCTACTAAGAATTAAAATAGTCCCTTTGAGGGTGGAACCAGATGAGATGCTGGAAAATCCACGAATGCATCTCCAGCACTTTTTTTTCATATATATAAAACCCCCAGTAAATAGTATCTGTGGAAGGGAAGAACTGTCTCTGTTTGGAGTAGAGTGGAGTGTGAGTGTGCTGCCCCCAGCTAGCATTAACTGTAGTTTAGTAAAACTGCTGTACCTTTAAGTGTAGTTGCACCTGGGAATTGGAGTTCATAGTTAGGGGTCCCAGAAGCTTCCCTCTGACTGGCTCATTAAGAGTAATTTCCTGAGCTCAGAGGCGCAGAGATAGGAGTTTTATTGTTCTTTTCCCTTTCTTTGTCCATCAACCCTTACTGCAAGGAGAGGGGAAGTCCATCTCTTTTCTCACCACGGCTATAGAACTGACCTAGATCACAAGATGTAACTTTCCACCCAGCTATCAGCTCAATTGTGAGTAAATGATCTTCTGAATGTGTGTGAAGTTAAATAAAGATGATTTAAGCTCTCCTCACTGGTCTTGCGTTGACTCACACCTGGAAGCGTTGCCTCAGCTGCAGCCCACGCTAGACAGGACAGTGAGCAAGGAAAAAATTAACCCTTTTTCTGTGTTGTTTCTTCTATATCAGCCCTTATCCCAGTTCTTGGGAACCTTAATGAAGAAACATTTTTAGGCATGGGTAGAGAAAAAGAACCCCATCCCTAAATCCAAATGGTCTCCCGTTCTTAGAGTTGCCAGCTCCGGGATGGGAAATACCTGGAGATTTTGAGGGTGGAGCCTGATGAGGGTGGGGTTTGGGGAGGGGAGGGACTTCAGTGGGGAATACTGCCATAAAGTCCACCTCCCAAGGCAGCCATTTTCTCCAGGTGTTGCCTGGAGATCAGTTATAATAGTGGGGGATCTCCAGCCAACACTTGGAGGTTGGCGGCCCTACCCATTCCGGCTGCTACTTCATAATAAAAACCACACTGAACTTCCACCATCTCCTCAGATTTGACCCTGAGTGTCCACAGTAACACAAGAAAGGCGCTGGAATTCCAGTAGGAGAGCCAGGGAGAGAAGGGTATGTCTTCAAACAGTGAGGCAACACAAACAGTACCTCACACAGAGCTAAGCTGACTTGTCAAGGTCAGTCTCAATTTAAACAGACCCCGATTCTCTCTGAAAGGATATGCAGATGGAAGAATTCAAGGCTGCTTACAAAAGGCAATGAATTGGGGGGGGGAGGGGGGGAACTAAAGGACTGTCCAAGTGGTTTCTTTCAGAGGAACCTTTAACTGTCTTAATTTTAACTGCCATACTGTGAGGCCTCTGCCAAGTGAGCACATTAAGGCTCAAAGAGAATTAAGGAGCTGACTCTCCCTGCTAGTTAATGAGCACCGAGCTAGCTGATCTGGCATTCCACTGAAGTGAGCAATGAAGATTAAAAAAAAGACAAGAAAAAAAGACAGACCACTTGCCCATTCGCTTTTCCAGAGGCAGTCTGCAGACACAGCAAGGTGTGCGTTATCTCACTCTGACTGCCCTCCGGTTTGTTATTACCAGTAGATTTCAAGGCTCCATTGCATTAATGGAATGCATTAAACATCTGAATCTCAACACCTAGCTGCTGTTTGCGCCTCATATGACATGAGAGCAGTAGGCATAGGGAGGAAAAAATGGCATGATAGTGCCCTTTTCAGTTACAGGCAAAGAACAGCCGAGGATTTCGGATGCAGTTTGGAAAACGACCAAGGTTTGCACGAGCTGGAGTGATTTCAGTATAATGGTGACACACATCTCAAGCTTGAATCCAGGGAAAAACACACTATGCCCTTAGTATGAAAAGTTTGGATTGTGTGAGACATTTATTTATTTATTAATTTATTATTTACATTTATATCCCGCCCTCCCCGAAGGCTCAGGGCGGCTAACAGCATGTAGCTAATAAAACAGTAAAAACAATACAAAATATTAAAATTACATGAGTAGATTAGCCCTTTAACTTACTAGGAGAGTTCCTGGTGGGCTGTTGCTAGGGTTGCCAGCTCCAGGAAATTCCTGGAGATTTTTGGGGTGGAGCCTGATGAGGGCAGAGTTTGGGGAGGAGAAAGACATAATACCATAGAGTCCACCATCCAAAGTGGCCATTTTCTCCAGGTGGACTGATCTCTGTTGCCTGGAGATCAGTTGTAATAGCAATCTCCAGCTACCACCGGGAGGTTGGCAACCCAAGCTGCTGCCCTGGAAGGACAATGGCAAGCCAAACTCGGCCTGGGTAACAGCAGCATGAGGGAGCTGAAGGGTGGAACCCCCCCCCCCCCGTTGTCATTACTGGCTGAGTCTGAGCTACAGGGCTATTTAAACAACCCAACCTCACTCTGGAAAAAGCCACCAGGTAAGCCATTAATCACCCCAAATAAAAGTCTGGATTTGACAGTATAGCTCCTCAGCATTTGTAAACTTGTATACATTCAAACCAATGAACCTGCTACAAATGAAAATCTGCTTACCTACCCTTGAGTGCACAATAAAGTAGTCTGGATTTCACATCATTTCCCCTAACTGCAGCAAATAATTACCTCACAGGGATTCATTACATCCAAAAGGAACCCCCCTTTCTTTCAGCGTGCTATCCCCCTCCCCACACAACATAAAGCTTTGTTCAGTTTACAGCTGGTACCTCAGTAACTTTGTCTCCAATGCAGTCGCATGCCAGTAATCAGAGCCAGGGAAAAAATGGTCATTAATGGATATGATTTCTGCAAAATACTAACAGAATCAGCAGGAGCAAAGAATGCAAATGTTAAAACATTTAAGGAAAAGAGGTGGCACCCCTCAGAATCGGAGGGAGGTTTCAGCGGTGTTAAGACAGTTTGTTGTTTCACTCAATGCATCCAGCAGTTCTTAACCAATTAGAAATTTCACAGCCATTTTTAACACAGCTCCAGGAGGCCACTACAGACTTTATTTCCTGTTTCATGCTTTGTAAACACTATTAAAAGTATTACTCGTTTCCGCAGAGCTGATTTAGTAAAGTCGCAGCTTGAAAATGTTCAGCAAACTTCCTGAGAATGCAGACAGCTTCTCTTGTTCAGACTTCACAGGGTTTCTAATGTTTGCGAGATGAAAGCTGCTACATGTATTTTACATGAATGGAAAGACTAACAACAGGGGTAATCAGTAAATGACTATTAGGCACCTGAGATCTCAAAAGCTATCATCGGGATTCTGGTGTGTTGTTCCCAGGATTGCTGTAGTAGCCTGTCAGAGGAAAGGGTGGCTTGTTTTTTCCTGTGTTTCATCACCACAAGTGCAACTTGAATAATAATTAGGGTTGCCAACCTCCAGTCGGGGCCTGGAGATCTCCCACTATTACAACTGATCTCTAGACAATAGAGATCAATTACCCTGAAGGAAATGGCTGTTTGGGAGGGTGGGCTCCATAGAATTGTACCCTCTCTCTCTCTGTGTAGACAGATAGGGGCTCCATAGAATTGTACCCTCTCTCTCTGTGTGTGGATAGGCAGATGGATGGATGGATGGATGGATGGGTAGGTAGGTAGGTGGGTAGGAAGGTAGATGATAAATAGATAGATAGAGGTAGGTAGGTAGGTAGGTAGATGACAGATAGATAGATAGATTGTGGATATGTTTTTGTGTGCTTGCCTGGAAGTCATGGTTGACTTCTGGCAACCCTATTGGGTGCTTGGATGTTTTTTAGAGAGGTGGCTTGATTAGCCTGCCTCTGCATCCCGCTTCTGGTATTTCTTGGAGGCCCTGCTTAGCTTCCGAGATCTGACTAGATCAGGCTTGCCTGGGCTATCCAGATCAGGGCTGGAATTGTACCTTGTTGAGGTTCTCCCCAGGCTCCCCCCCAAAACAATCTCCAGGTATTTCCCAGTCTAGAGCTGGCAACCCCAACAACAATCTATACACTTGTTGGGATCGGGTAGTAGGGTTTTACTGGTACTATAAGCTGATGATTCTGGCTAGACTAGTCAATGTGAAACTTGTCATTCAGGCATAGAGTGAGTTCCCAGACTGCTGTTCCCTCCCCACCTGTTTGCCAGCTTGCCTGTTTCCTAGCTGGTCTCCAGACAGCCAGACCTAGCAGTACTGTGGGTCTTGGGAGGTGTGGCTCAGTGGCAGAGCATCTGCTTTGCAGACAGATGGTCCTGGCTCCCCCAGTTAATGGTGTCCTTAGGCTGGTGATGTGAAAGACCTCTGCTTGAGACCCTGGAGAGCTGCTGCCATTCTGAGTAGACAGTGCAAGCCTGACACGAGCAATGGCCTGCTTCAGTACAAGGGAACCCCATGCATTCACATGAGCTACTTGCTGGCACATCCTAGAGCTAGAGTAAGGTTTCTTGTGGGCACTACACCAAGTATTTCCTGATTTTCAAAACTCATTGCTTCACTTACTGGGTAAACCATGCCTGTTATGATGTCCAGGGGTCTTGTTGTAGAAAAAGAGCTGCCGGAGCTCATTAGCATAACTCATTAGCATAACTTATTTGCATATGCCACGCCCCCTGACATCACCGGAAGTGACAGAAGGCCACACCCCCTGACATCACCGGAAGTGTGTCAGAAGGCCCGGCTACTTACCCTCCTGCTTCATCCTCATTCCCAAACGGAATGAGGATCGAAGCAGAGGGCGGGGTAAAGAAGGGGGCGGGGCTTCACCACGTGACCGCCCCGCCCCCTAGAGGTTCTCTTCCGGAGCTCCGTACCTGAGAGCTCCCCCCCGACTAGAGCCCTGATGATGTCTATAATAATACTCCCTGTTCTCATCTGATGGGGTGTTTCTTGGGAATGGGCAGACGTGCTGTGATGAAATGGTCTGATTGTTGCTTTTGAAAATAAACAAAATTCACTTGTGCTCCATCACTAGAAAGGAACAAAACCTGCTGCTTAAACTTATTTTTAAAGGGAAAAAAAGAAGACATACAGCTCAAAATGGTTCCAGAGCGCTATGGTGGCGAAAGTGCTAGCTTTTGTCACTATATCTCCCTCCCCCCAACTGAGCCATCTTACTACACTCACACAATAGGGATGTTCAACTTCTTTAAAAAAAGAAAGAAAATCTCATTTTCTGGTAATTTTTTTAAAAAAAATTAACGGCAGGAAGGAAGCATGTGTATCTTCTTGCTAGTAATTGCACAGGCATTAGCCAGTACGTACCTATGACTTTTCATGATTATGCAGATTACAGCAATTCCTCAGAAATGTGATTGTTTTATTATTTACTTACTTCATTTATACCCTGCCTTTTTTGCCAAGGGGGACTGAAAGCAAAAAAGCCAGGGTAGAAATGCTTTCCTTTCCTTCTTTTAGAGCTTTATATGCTGGGCAACTACAATTCCCTTCTTTAGTGTATAAAGGGGAATAACATTTCTTTGTCTTTGCAGAAGGCCACAATAAGAGTCATAACAATTGCATAGCATGATGGCAGACAGCTGTTGACCTAACAGTTGACTAGGCCCCTCCTGGGAGGTTTACTGTTGTAGCAGCCAGTCAACCTCATCCTACCTAGGGAGGCTCATAATACTATTGACAGGTAACAGTTTGGTGATCTTATGTGAACGGGTTTCACAGACAGGAAGTGGCACTTAACTTTCCAGAGACACCTGTTATATATCCAACTCGGCTCAATTTAATTGTCAAACCTTTTGCTCTGCTGAAAAATCTTCTGTGATGTGAAAATTACCTCAGGATACAGCTCCTAACACCCGAACCTCTGCCTCTGTTATATCGTTTTATGATGACAATTGGCTATACAGCATGTTGCTTAATAGCAGTGTTTCCCAAAGACCAGTCAGTGCTATATGGTTGTTGTTTTTTTTAAAAAACTTTAAAACTACAATATTGTGTGGATACTAGGAAAGAGGATATTGAGGTTTTATTCTAAGTTTATGCCACTGATACGCTGTGCAAAATCTCAATGGATTCTATATGCTGAGGGATCATGACACAGGCAGGGCTAGATGGTCAATAAAGGTCGCTACTAGAATCAGGAGGACAAAATTATTTGGAATAAAAGGGGAAAAAAGCCACAGCCAAAAAACAAGAATAAAACATCTAAAATATTGGGAGGGAGAGAAAATTCCCCTTTGCCATTCTGACAGGTACTTGACAACCTCCCAGTTCTTGCTACGCCAGGCAGGCAAGTGCAAAGGTGAGGCTGTAGAAATACAAAGGCCTGAGGGACCGCCATTCACAGCTGCTGGGCAGAGTTCAACTGAGCGGATCACAAGCTCTACAAGGCCTGGTGTAGAGTGATAAGGGGCAACGTAGGACAAGACTCCACTACCTATAATAGCAGAAAATGGAACTTCAGCTTGTGCGTATAGCTGTATTCATCTCTACAGCACTACCTATGACAAGGTGATATGATGTCCTGTGATGAGATGTGAAGAAAGACAAGGGTCTTTTAAGGCTGGGCATTTGGGCAGGTATGACTTGCCATGCAGGGTTTGAAAAGATGCATCTACTAAAATTCTCCCTCCTATGCAACTATCAATGTAACAGAGACCTGATTTCTACTGAAACTCCAGCAATCTTCTTCCTATGGATAAATGGATGTAAAAGGGCTCATATATTTATTTATTTATTCACAAAGGCAGTTACCTGCTATACTCCTCAAAGCACTGAGGCAGGTAACAGCCTTTGTGAAAAAGAAACCACCAAGCTAGAGCAACCTTGCGCATCCTGCAAATGAGATGGGCCAATGTGAGTAGCGTTCGCATCGGCAGCCGCACTGAGTGTCCTGGGGGTGTTTTGGAGCCTCATCTGGCACTCGTTAGAATCTCACTGCTTCTCACACTGTGCGTTTTGCACACAAATGTCTCAAATAATGAGAGGGAAAAACCCTCTGAGATGCGTTGTAAAGGCAGCTTTCATGTTTCGTTGGATAAACTTTGGCACAGCCCTCGGAGGCAGTTTCCCTGCCATGCAACAAAGCGCACTTTGCTACGCCTGGTTCTTCATACAGCACAGCTGATGCTCGGCTTCTTCTGTTTCATCATGAGTTTGATACAATGGCAGGGATTACGTGCCAACTGTGGCAGTGTACATTATAAGGGATATAATTTTTTTCCTCTCACATCCTCACATTCAAGCATACAGCTGCTAGCTTTTAAAAGTCAGTGACAACCATTCCACTTTCTCTAGGAGAAGTGCTCTGACAGAGCAAAGGCACTCTGTAATTTGTTATATACAGAACATATTCTGAGCGGTCCTGATTTCCCACTGCCCCAAGATAACTGATTTTTTTTTGCACAAGAGTATATACATTAAACACACTTTTTAGTAATTATGTTTCCCCTCAGTTTCATCATTTAAAGTTCTGCTACCTCAGTGCCTCATCAGCACTTTGCTAATGGGAGCTGCATTCATAAATGGATTTTTTTTGGTGCCTCCCACATCTTGTATTCTGTTTCTTCTTGTTGTCCACACACTTATGCAAACTTAGTGGCTGAAAAAGCTTCCATCATTTCGAAATGGCTGAACCACTATTCTTGTTTTCATTGTCTCCACGGAAGATATTGACAGTGTTAAGGGACCAGCATTTCACAACACTGTAATACCAAGAAAACATATACTTACCCACCCACCCATCCACCCATCAGTCTATCTGTCTATCTGCCAGAGTAAGACCAGGAAGACATGGGCTGACATCCTTAGTCAGCCTCGAAGCTCATTGGGTGATTCTGGGCCTGTCACTTTCTCTAATGGTGCTCAATATCCAGCTGGTTTGGTTTACATTCTGCTCACCAGTTGCAAACATGGAGCCAATAGTCTGATGAACTGTTCTGGTGTGTCCAAGAGAATTCAGTTGCTAAAAGGAGAAAGAGAACAAAGTCCTGCTGATATTTTTATGGAGAGATGGACTACTTAGGTGTCTCTTTACACCTTCAACAGACCTATGCTTAAGACAAACTTCGTTAGGGAGCATTGATGAAATCCAATAAGGAGCTTGCCTCACATGTAACTTAGAGGACGTGGAAACTTCACCTGGTGATTGTATTTACATTGAAGTCTGCAGTGTGTTTAACTCAAACCTACCTCACAGGTTTATTGTGAAGATAAAAGGGAGGAGAGAACTATGTATGCCATTCTGAGATCCTTGAAAGGTAATAAATGAAGCCGAAAACACACAAAAGTTTTCTCTGTACTTCAAAAAACATGTCAGATTTACAGATTTCTCTGAACCCCAGACAGAAACCACATATTACCGTTCATTAAGACCAACAAAAATTACATATGATCAGACCAGCGAGGTTACCTGCAACCTCTTTCACATTTCCCACAAGAACTCTTCACTATTCCTAGTTTGGAGCTAGTGAAATGCTTTGTGAATAACCAAACCATTTTGGAAAGAGAGGAGCCTTCTCTTTCCCACTCTTAATGTGTGTTTAACAGTATAATTGCCATAATGTTTTCTGATACGAGTATTAATTTTTGGCTAATGTCTGATCTTGATCCATTAGATGCTCAATTTTTCAGCCAGTAGCAAGGGTGCCGACAGATGAGTCTATAGTTCTGTAATTTGTGCTGTGAAAATGTAGAATTACATCACTCAGCACTGAGAATTTAATGGCATGCTCAATTTAACCACCCTATTATGCAAACATCTACCCTAAAGCAATAAAAGCCCTGATTTAGGGGGACCTGTAGTGACACCACAGTTAGTCTTATAGGCCTTTCAGGAAAATAAAGCAAAAGGAAGATGCCCTGACCTCAATTGTCAGAACTCAGAAGCTAAGCATGGTTAGTCCTGGTCAGGCCTGTAGCTAGGAAATTTTTAGTGGGTGGGCCCTGGGGAAAGTGAGCCCCCCAAAAGCTCCACACATGTGCACTGACATCACAAAAAGTGCACTGATATCACAACAAATTAAAAAAATCAAATAAAAATAAAAAATCTCACGCTGCTGTTGCCACCAGCACTGAGATGCACCCCCCCGTCTCCCTCCCTCCCTCCCTGATGCCGAGCTGAGGCATGGATAGAGGGCGCACAGTTTTCCTAGCTCCGTATTCAAATGGCCATGTGACGCGGAAACCTAGCAGTGCCGGCCCCCAAACAGGGACTCAGCAGTCAGAGAGAAATTGTTGCTTTTAAATGTACAAGGCACACAGATTTAGCGGCCTCCTGCTTCTGCAGAAAGATGAGGTTCCAGCCCTCGCTGGGCATGGAGCCCTTAGAATTGGGCTAAAAGGAAAAAGTGGGAGGGGGGGAGTGGAGAAAACTGACCAGGGAAAGAAAAACAAGCGATTATCAGGGAGAGGCAAAGCAAAAGCGGCTTGCAGGGGAACAGGGGCTGGACCGACACTGACAGGCAGGTGATCAATTGGGGGTGAGGGGGCCAGGGGGAGGGAGGGAGGGGGAGCCGAGGGGCAGGGGGGTCAGGGGAGGGGCCCATAAAACCCACCGGGGGTCCAGGCCCCATGGTAGCTATGGGCCAGGCCCTGGATGGGAGATCACCAAGGAAGTCCAGGGTCACTATGGGAGGCAGGTAAGGGCAAACAACCCTTTAATGTCTCTTGCCTTGAAAACCCTACAGGGTCACCATAAATTGACTGCAATTTTATGGCACTTTCCACCACCAGAGTATATTATGCAGAATAACCTTACAAATGCAGATTATCCAGGTTAAATAAGTCAGTTTTCTAGGTGCAAAATTTGGAATGGGTTTCATAGAGGCAGAATGCTCGACAACCACTGACTGTTCCCATGGGGTAGTTGATGTGCATGCATAGTGCTATACCAGTGATCAATAATAATGACCAAGAACTTCACTGCAATCAGCGGTGCCATCAGGGCCAGGCTCTGGGGCAGAAATTCAAGGTCCCATCTCAGCAGGGGTGGGGCAGGAGCAGGCTGTGTTTTTGCATTTGATGCATATATTGCCATCTAAAGGGAAGGGGTGTATAGAAAGGGAAGGGGAGTTAAGGTCAGTTATTTCAGAGTCTAACATCATGTAACCACAGCACTGACTGCAATAAGCATCTAATTCTAACCAACTCAGAAAGATTTGAATATACCAGCCAAACGCCTGTGAGGTTTAGGTAAGAAGCATTCTATGCCTTGATTTTTCCCCATCTCTACCTCTGAGCAGCTGACCCTGTGGACAATCTCATGATTAAATTATTTACTAGGGGATGACATGGAGTTGCTAATCATTCCACTCTTGTGCATTCAAGTAGCCCGCTCTCATTTGTTCTACTGCTTAGCACCATCACTATGAGAACATCATTGTTTATAATGGCTCAAAGGCAGTAATCAGTTTCCATAATGCGTAGATTTTTTTTCACTCAATTACTCTTATGCTTTAGGCCGATGAGAATATATAATCATGCAACAATTACTTGTACCTCTACAGATGATGCTGGGAGCACGGCAGGTCAAAAAATTTTAATTATAGTTTTGTGCACCTTAAATGTACAAGTGTGTGTGTGTGTGTGTGTGTATGTGTGTATATATATATGTGTGTATATATATATATATGAGTACAGACAGAAATCCAGCATATTATTCAGTGGTGTTTCCCTCCCTGGAAACATGGAATTGAAATTAAATGCTTAAGACATTTTTAGCCCCAACACAAAGCCAGAAAGAAGTCAGATTTCTCACTAAGGAATAAGAAAGAAGTCTTCAGGGCTGAATTAAAAAGCCTGTGTGTGTGTGTGCGTGCGTGTGTGTATGCAGGGAAGGGTATGTGTGTGTTTGTAGGAAAGAGAGTTTTATTAGCCCATAAGCAGAGCTGCAATTATTATATCAAACTAGCAGTCATAGATCCAGTACACAGATGCATAAAATTCTAAGGGGTCCAAGGCTATTAAGTAGGGTCCTATGCACTAACAGTGACTTGTTTTGCAGATGTTAGGAAGTAATAATGCTTGTTTGCAGGCTTTGAAAAGTTCCAGTTGGTAATTCTATTGATCCAACTGCTGTTACATGTAGAAGGGCATGACAGCCAGTTTTTTCTGTCTGGTCAGTTGGCAAGGCAGCTCTACTGTTATACTCACAGCCCAAGGCAATGTGTTTCCTTTAGCAACTTAGAGTTGCATAGGCAGCCTGTGGTCTTCAATTTTAGGTGCTTGAGAAATAACAGTGGTGAAATGGATGAAAGAGCATGCCTAAGGACCACAAACATACCTTAACATGCGTACATGGTGGAACACAATAGAATCTGTGATCCCTGACATCCTTGGTTCAAACTTCACCTCTCAGAACTCACTTAGGAGGTCTTTGGCAAGTCATTCTCCTCCATAGCTTCAGCTTCAGGATTACAAATAGGGATGTGCACGGACCGGCTAACAAACTAAAATTCATGACGAATTTTAGCTGGTTCGTGGTTTGTGAAGTTCACGGCAGGTCAACTGGCACAAACTTTCCACGAACTTTCAAGCAGCTCATGGTGGTTTCTGAACAGATACATTTCCAGAGAGGGTCTCTGCTCTATCTACATTTACTTCTTTATTCTCTGTTCTTATGACTACAGTCTTGAGCAATAGCAATTCAGCATCAGTAAAAGGAATAATAATGTTATTAACAATAAATATACCTATAGCAGCTAAACATCAAATTATCCAGATCTAACAATCTATTAGATTTGATTATGTAGTAAAAACACACACACACAAACACACACACTCACACATAACCCTTAGCAACTTCCAAGGTAGTAACATGGTCACTTCTGGCCAGAAGGATCTGTAACTTACAGTGGGCTGGAAGATTAGCCAGGTCTTTAAAGAAGTGTGAAATTCCCTGACTTTGATAGCCCAGGCAAACCCGATCTTATCAGATCTCAGAAGCTAAGCAGGGCTGACTCTGTCAAGTACTTGGATGGGAGACCTCCAAGGAACACTAGGGCCAGGATGCAGAGGCAGGCAATAGCAAGCCACCTCTCTGAAACATCCAAGCCCCACTAGGGGTTGTCAGAAGCCAACTAAGACTTCCAGGCACACACATACACACAAAAAATACTTACCAAAAAAAAAGATAAATAAAAAATAAGGGGGAAATAAACATGATTCTGCACCTGTGAAATTTTGGACAATCCAATAGGCAATGGAGCAAGGTGTCAAGATTCCCTGTATCACAGCTGCAAAATTTATCAGCTAATGGGATCAACTCAAAGTGGCCAAAAAGTTCTGCTGTTGGGGTCGAGTTAAGATGAGCCATCATAAAGGCTTGTCGATATTTATGAACCATCAAATAATCAAGGTACGCTGGGCTAGATTTTGAATATACCAATTCCAAGGAGAGAGGGAAGCAAGCTCTACACACCCAAAATCTAGTACTGGACTCATTCCGCTGTATCTAAATGCTTACCAAACTTCAATTCAACATAACTTGGTGGTCTTGTGCAGGAGCATCTGGGTGGAGGTCCCCTGTGACTTTGATATCTCTAGCTTGCACAGTCTCCATTCTATACACTCCTGAACCACCTGAACCTGTGCCTGTCAAGATGACTGGCAGTCATTTTGACAGGTGCATGTTCAGGAGTATATAGAAAGGATCCTGTGTAAACAGAGGGGACCATTCTACCACATCATGAACCTCATGAACTGAACCGGTTCGTTTGGTGGCTAAAAGTTCATAACGGTTTGCGGTTTGCAAACTGGGCACACCATGAACCAAACTGCATTTTCCTGGCTCGTGCACATCCCTAAGTACAAGATAATGTGTGGTGTATTCAGTGCAATGGAAAACTGTGTTTGAACTCACTAATTGAAACACCATGTAAAGCTTCGTCCTGGGCAAGGATCCTAATCACTCAATCCCTATTGGTAGCTCAGGAAGAGAAGACCAATCACCTACCATCCAGTTCCCTGAGAGGGAACGTCTGTGATTGGACATTATTGTTACAATCCTATTGGTTGTTATGTACAGTAAGGCGTGGCTACATTAGCCCGGGAGAGTTTAAAAGAAGAACAACTGCAGTGCTAAGGTTGTTCTGGTTGTTCTGAGTGTTCTGTTCTAGTTGTGTTACGCATTGCTCAATAAAGCTGAATCGCTTGCTGAAATCACTCTCTGACTCTTTGTTAAGTAGCCGACTTAACAAATGTATATGATGCTGCAAGGGCTATGTAAATGACAAAGTATTATCATTATTCTTTTGCAGCCTCTCAGAACAAGACACTGCAACAGGTATTTCTATAGGTCTGTACACATGTCACCAGCATGTACACCAACATACACATGGAGGGCATGCTGCCTCTGTGTGCTTTGCATAACTTCTTAACTTCATGGCTTATCTACACAGACTTTGTAGAGGCACATGCCCTTACAATGAGAAATGTAAACCCAGGGGGCATCAACCTGCTCCCTCTTTTACATGCATTGCATTCCTTGTTTATATGCATTGTATTTCTTTATTTAGGGAATTTATATCCTGGCTTTCTATCCTTTCAGTTTCCCCAGTGTGGGCATTACATGAGTACAGTTCATATATCTAGAGGTGAACTGAGCGCCTAACTCAATGTTACAAACTGTATGAGTTTGCCACCACGACTTACAGCCACAGGTCATTTCGTAGAAAAAGAGGTGCAGGAGCTCATTAGCATAACTTATTAGCATATGCCACACCCCCTGACATCACCGGAAGTGTGTCAGAAGGCAGCACTACTCAGGCTCCACTGGACTGTTTTGGATTGCTAGCTATTGGGGGGGGGGAACGTGCAGATCTGCCCTCACAGAGGAGGGAGAGCTTGTACCTGAATAAAACCTGGTCTTAAAGGTGCCACTGGACTGTTTTGGACTGGGGGGCTGGGAGGAGCTCTGCAACCTACCTGGCTGCTTCTTGCTCTGCCTGAGGGCTGCTGGGAGCAGGGGATGGGGCTTGTTGCATGTACCCGCCCTCTGGGCTCTTTACTGCGCTCCTGCAGGAAATGACCCCTGCTATACTGTAGTTGCCAGTTCCCAGTGGTAGCATGTGAGTAAACATGCATCATGGCCTGATTTGGATCAGAATCACTGTGTGGGGGCTGTGGGGGAGTACTGTTTTCTCTGTGGGGAGCCAGTATCTGCAAGCATTCAGTGTCTGTGCTGGCTCCCAATGGAGCAAATAACTACCCCCCCCCCGCCACAAACAGCACAGGTATTTGACATCAGAGATCAGTGGATTTTAATAAGTGATAATTCACACTATTTGATAGATTAATATTTGGAGTATTTGATAGCTGGCACACCAAAGTATTTAGGAGTGATAAGTATTTTTTAGATCACAAGACTTTGTATTTGTTACCTTTTAAAATCAAAAGAGTCAAGTGTTCAAAGCACCTATACATTGATTTTTACCTTGAAAGGTTTGATTCAAAACCTAAATGTTCACATTCAACATTCGAAATTTTTTGCAGATTTGCAAATATTTGTTTCAGTTTTACTAGTTTTGACATAAGTTCCTCAAATGATAGGCGGCTTAAATGAATTCCTGTTCTTTCCTCTGTTCCTACCCTCGTCTAATTATTCTATAGCTTTGGATTAGTTCATTTTACATACAAAAAGAGCAAAGGTTATAAAAAGGAAAGGGGTGAGGAGAAAACAAAAAACTTAGATGTGCCTCAAGTTTCCCATCAGATAGTATGAAGCAAAACAGGGCTGCAGTACAAAATGTTGAATCAAAATTATGGATAGACCTATTCATAAGCAAAAGCAATAACTCTCTCTATGCAAACACTATTGCAATAAAGAAATGCAGTGGAAAGATGCTAATCTGGAGTTCTTGGTTTAGAATGAGGATTCCATTCACTCATTCCATTGATATGGCAGTCTACTAGGTAGCCTTTTCTGTGAGGTGGAAGGGGACCATCTGTTGTGAATGGCGGCCTCTCTGATGCTGGCAGGATACCAGTTTGTTTGCTGGAAGGGGAGATCTGATCTCCAGCTGCACTGAAGGGGCAAAGTGACAGTTTAAGGGTGCATTCAGACGGGGCGTTTCAGCCGGCATAAACTGTACCGGTTGGAACCAGTGCAGTTTATGCTGGCTGAAACACGATCAAACTCACCTCCTGTCTGCAGATCCCATCACTGTATGCACGTCCACACACAGCGGGCATCGGCGTTTTTTGTTTTTGTTTTTAAACTCAGTTTGAGCATGTGCATAGGCAGCCATTCACAGAATGGTGATCTTTGCGCATGCGCAAAAAACCCTGTCTGACATTTAAACTTTAAAGGTAAGGACTTACCTTTAAAGTTTAAAGAGCAAAGTAGCCTCCCTGAGGTCCCGGACGCCTCCGAAATGCTAAACTAAGGCCCTTTTGTTTTGTTTTTTAAACAAATGCCAGGGCGAAGCTTTGCCCAAGCGCATATCGCCGACCTTTAAAAAAAAAATGGCCGGCGAAAATCGGAAGCCTCAGGCTTCCGAACGGAAGTGGCTCTGCAATGGTGGAGAGCGATTAGACGAGGGGGTAAAGCGATTACAACCGTTGCACTCAGGATACCACCACTTGGGGACCTAGTGGCAGAATACAACGGTGTAAAGCTCTTTACAACAGTTAGGGACGGAAGGCAGATGTTCGCCGTGTGAACGCCGGTAAGTACACCGATTCCAACCGGCACCTATACCGTTGTAAATGCCCCGTCTGAACGCACCCTTAGTGTGATGAATCACTTGGGAAAACTCAGGGCAAGCAGCGGGAACATCAGCTGAGGTGTCATCTCTTCCTGATGTAAGATCTTACTCCAGCCTAGGAATCAAATTGTAGGATGTGGTCAGCAAGCCTCTGATGCATAATTGGGAATATTATTGGGAAAGACTGGTTGTGGCAGGAAAAGGGAGGATGAAACCCTGCAGCGGTCATTGGTCCAGAGTAGGGGAGTCTCCTTCTGGACTCCAGAAATAGTGGTGTATGACCATGTGAGCCTTTGGCTCCAATCCAGCAGAGACTGACCCATTCCACAGACCAAGGGGGGAAAAGGGATGTTCTACAGAGGGTAAATTCTCTTTAGCTATTATTGGTTCTTGCTTGTTTTCTCTACTCAATCCTCCATATGTTTTTCCCTGTTTCTGTAACTTGTTACCTCACATGTTTGTTTTCTGCTTAAATTAGAACTCAAAGAGCTGAAGGGGATAGAGAAAGGGCCTTCCACCAAGGGTGTAGACTTTCCAATTTCCCGGGGGGGGGGCTGGGGCTGGGCCAGAGGCATTGCTTTGCTAGGAGCAAGGGTGGCTCCCGGGGGAGGCTGAGCACCTTCCTTAAAATTTTGGCAGGGGCTAACGCCCCGCCGCCCCCACGAAGATTACACCTATGCCTTCCACACACAACTGACTCCAGCCCATGGGCCCCTTGGAGATAAGGCACTATCATTAATAGTATGAGAAGGAAAAATGGGGGGGGAGATCTGGGAAGGGGGAAGCTTGGCATCTCCTCTCACACACAGCCACACCTAGTGGTTCAGTAGTGGAATCAGCTGCCTAGGGAGGCAGTGAGTTCCCCCTCACTGGCAGTCTTCAAACAGCGGCTGGACTAACACTTGTCAGGGATGCTTTAGACTGGTTCTGCATTGAGCAGGGGGTTGGACTAGATGGCCTCTGGGGCACCTTCTAACTATGATTCTAAGAGACACCCAGAAACCTTTTTGGTTTACTGATTATGTGCCTTCCTAAATATTATGTAACAGGTTTAATTAAAGGGAGGAAAGTGTTGATGGTTATATGACCATCCTTACCAGTGGGTCATGTTGTTGCATATTTGAGTGTTTGGATTTGTTCTGTATTGACTCTGGTTGTTATTTTGTGGAAGATGACTGTATAATTTTAGTGGCAGTTTTTAAGGTCTGTGCTGGACACTGAAGTCTTTTCTTTAACAAGTGTGTTACAGATAAAATGGAGGATGAGAGAATGGACTTGTTTCGGAGGCAACTACCACGAAGCTCAAATACTTTGGCCACCAAATGAGAAGGGAGCACTCACTGGAGAAGACCCTGATGCTGGGAAAAGGTGAAAGAAGACAGGGATGGCAAAGGATGAGATGGTTAGACAGTGTCATAGATGCAATGAACATGAAGTTGAGCAAACTTCAGAGGACGGCGGAAGACAGGAAGGCCTGGCGTGATCTGGTCCATGGGGTTGCGAAGAGTCGGACTCGACTGTGCGACTGAACAACAAAAAACCACCGTTAGCAGAATGGATCCATAAGATCCAATCCTATGTAAGGCTGAAGAACACAGAGTAAGTGCTTCTGTGCCTACAACAGTATCAAAAACACAACCACACACAGAAGAACCGATTAAGTAGTATGAAGTATTTATATGTTTTAATCCATATAAGATAAAGGAAGCTATTCCTCCTTGTAACTTGGGAGAGATTTTAACAATTCACTTGCCTGGCTTAATTTATAGCAGTCTTCAAATGCTGAAAGATAACCATGACCTCCTTGGAAATTCACTTCACCTCTCATTCCTACTTTAGCTTTTTTTATTCCAAAAGCAGATTAATTCATTAAAAGTTAGGAGATGTCCCCTGCTGGATTTCCATATTGTGTCTCAAAGGCTGTTACAGAGCCACTTTCCCATTATAAACAGAATTAATTATTTTATATGGGAGATGGAAGAACCATTTTATACATTAGGACTTGGAGAGTGAAGTTAGAACAGGCTTTCTAGAGGAAATGATCCAATTTTCTCTTATTGCTTCTATGGTTTCTAATAATCCCTTCATTTGGTGAGGAGATTCACAGACGGGATCTGCGTGTGACATTATTAGCAATATTCAATTCGCAGAGCAATTATTAACCCACCGAGTCTTTTAAAACTATATTACACTGTGGATAGTTGAGAGGCTGCACAGGAAGGCTATAGGCTGCTGTTCAATACGATTCACAATCTAATCACACACAGAATTAAAGGAAAGACAAAAATCAATGACCCCAAATTAATGAGCTTGAGAAACAAAAACAGCATCTCTTGCACACACATACACCACAGGATTTCTTAGAAGTGTTTTCACTAGCATCTTCCTTCATCTAACACCTCCTGAGGAAAAAAAACACCAAACAGGAACATTGCTACAAGATGACATATACCCAAACCACATGCATGATTTTAATGTGAGAATAAAAAAGGACTTGATCTATAAAGTGATTCATTTTCTGAAGAGTTCAAAGATAGTTCTAATAAGATACTTATTGGCACCAGTCACACGGGAGGTTTTGGCCCGGAAGAGGGACAGATCAGGGGTGCAGCAAATGGGCGCGATCCGACCGCAACATCTGGGAATCGGCGTGCACCCGTTCCCGATCTGTGCCTTCAGAACGAAAATGCGGTGCAAAAAAGAACCTACTAACTGGTAGGACTTACCTGAAGCACCGCAGCAAGTACGGCCGTGAGATCACCGGCACGCTCGTCTGCAGGAGCAATTGAGGCTCCCGACTGAACTGCGCACACGCACACATGCGCAGTTCGGCTGCCTCGTTCTCCTTTCAGTGACTTCCCCCCGGCATCTGATCGTGCTGGGGAGGAACTGCGCGGCAGCTCAGGGGATCTGTGTGATCCTGCCGCTGCGTGTCTCTTTTGGTGCGGCTTTGAAAAGCCACACTTTGGCCGTACTCCCCTCCCCCCATGTGGCAGGGGCCATTATATCAAAGTACTTTGTTTAGAAAGGAAAAAAATAACAACATTATGGAGCTCTACTAAACTGGCAACCATATCTACAAGAGGAACCTTGGCCAGAGGGCTCTGAGGTCTGAGAGAATTTAGCTGAGGCAGCCCTTCCTCCAACTTCCCAGGTACTCCCAAAACACCTGTGAGGGAAGAGAAGACTAGATAGGGAGCTTATGCTACCAACTCCTGAAAAGTCCACTTATGTCAAACTGAGGCAACATCTCTTCTACAGCTGACCCTTACTGACTCAGTTAACAGCCTAGGGCACAGGTTCTCAAACTTTTGAGCCCGTGGGAACTTTTGGGATTCTGACACAGGGGGTTGGGGACAGCCACAAAATGGCTGCTATAAAATGGCTGTTGTAGGAGATGGAGCCAGACACAAAATGGCTGCCACAGCTTACCTTCAGTCACACAGTGAAGATCCTTATGCTGTGGTGGCAGTTGCTGCCAAAGCAACACTTTCAAAAATCTGCAGAGCCAATCAGATCTCCAACAGCAAATCAGAAGACTTGCTGGGCAAAATCCTCACCTATCGCCACACACTTTCTACAAACATTTGGCGGGCACCAGAAAAGGTGTCGGTAGGACCCCTGGCCAAGGGTTATACTAGACTCAGCATTACTCCTGGAGAAGCAAGTTAGTGCAGCTGCAAAATATGTTTCCCTCCAAGATGGTTTAGCCTAGAAGATGGCCCCCTTCCTAGACTAGGCTGATCTGGACACAAGGATCTATGCCACAGTAACACTGAGA
This sequence comes from Gekko japonicus, assembly GCF_001447785.1. Classification (NCBI taxonomy): domain Eukaryota; kingdom Metazoa; phylum Chordata; class Lepidosauria; order Squamata; family Gekkonidae; genus Gekko; species Gekko japonicus. The sequence continues at coordinate 281,588 of NW_015173734.1, forward strand.
CTATATTGCTCTCAGGGCTTTTGTTGTAGAAAAAGCCCAGCAGAAACTCATTAGCATAATAGGCCACACCCAACAGCAGAAACTCATTCGCATATTAGGCCACACCCCTAACAGCACAGAGAGAGGGAAGGAAAGAAGGAGGAAAAGAGGGAAAGAAAGAGAGAAGGAAAGAATGAGGAAAAGAGGGAAAGAAAGGGAAGGAAAGAAGGAAGGAAAGAAAGAAAAAGAGAGAGAGAAGGAAAGAAGGAAGGAAAGAGGGAAGGAAAGAAAAAAAAAGAAAGAAAGAAAGAAAGAAAGAAAGAAAGAAAGAAAGAAAGAAAGAAAGAAAGAAAGAAAGAAAGAACAAGCCTGGAAGGGAAGGGAAGGCACTTTAAACTGCCTTACCTTGGCTTGCTTGGGTCCCCCATTGCTGCGGGGAGGCCAGGCAAGCCTGCCTTAGAGGGGGAAGAAGGCAGTTTAAACTGCCTTCCCATGGCGTGTCTGAGTCCCCCGCGGCTGCGGGGAGGCCGGGCAAGCTTGCAATTGAAGGGAAGGGAAAGCAGTTTAAACTTGGTGCCCCCCATCAAGCTGCCGCCGCCACCTGGCACCAGCCAGGCGGCCCACCCCTCCACTCATCAAGGTCCCGCCACCCCAACTTACCCTGGCTGGTGGCGGCAGTGGCCAGCACATGCTGCTTCCAGGTCTCCAGCCCGACTGAGGGCTACTGGGGTCTGGGGGCAGGGCCAACATGGAAGGCAACAAGAACACTGTTCCAGTGCATTCCGGTGCAAAAATAGCCCTGACTGCTGTAATGCAATTTACATAGGTCTGCCCCTGAAGTCAACACAGAGACTCAGGTTGGTACAAAATGCCACAGCTCAGCTACTATCAGCAGGCAGGAGCAGCATGTATATTACACTCATTCTGCAGTCATTCCACTGGCTTCCCATCAGTTACTGGCTGAATTCAAGGTACTGGCTGTCCTATACCTAGGCCCTTTAAGGCCTAGAACCTTCATGTCTGCAGAACTGCCTCTTGTCCTATTCCCTGCCACAACAGCTTCACTCATCTGAAGTGGATGAGATCAATGGAGGAGATCAGCAAATGCCCATACATGTGCATTCCCTGTTGTGGCCCCCACCTTCTGGAATGGGCTGCCTGAGAAGGTCAGGAAGGCCTCCATACTTCTGGCATTCTGCAAACTATGTAAAACAGAATTGTTCAGAAGGACATTTTTATACAGTTAACAGTGCTATATTTATAAAGCAATGGTTCCAGAAAATGCTTTAATAAAAGGAATGGAGTTGTGGGATAAACTACTGTGTATAGTACATACTGCCTATTTGCTGTATGTATTTTATTTTATTTATTAATCACATTTATACCCAGCCCTCCCCGCAATGTATAATCTTGCTTTTACTTTTTTCTACTGATGTAACTCCAATTTTTCGCAGTTAACATATCACGTCTAATACATGTGCTTTGTTTAGATTTCTGTAATCCTAGTCCTATTACTTTGCTTAATCAGATATCTTACTGTATTGATTGCACTTACTTACATTATTTTTTTAAAAAAATATGCCTCACCTTTCTGTCCTCATCTGGACCACCACAGTGGCTAACAGATTAAAACCATATCTAACAGAACATGTCTTAAGAACCATTAAAAGCAAATAAAAAGTCTCATTAAAACAATTAAAATTAAGCTAAAACACACACATATAGAGATAAAACAACCATTAGTCTCAATGAGAAAAGTGGACTATAAATAATGTAAATAAATAAAATAAATAAATAAATGCCCAAGCGCTGCTCAAGATCTGTATGCTCTGACCAGGAGACAGAAAAGAACACCAGGGCTGATTCTGCACAATCACTTGCCCCCGTGTCACCCCCCAATAATATCCGTGGAAATTAATCAGTTCCCCACATGTTGGTCCAGATTGACAATTGACCTGAATCTAATGGCATTTCCCCCCGGATTTTCCATCTCCACTATTTTCAGGATCTTTTTTTTTTTACTACGAGGTTGGAGTCAGGGCATTCTAGTGGGGAACTCTTGAATCGCGGCTGTCCTCTCTCCACCCCTTTAATGCCCCTCTGCTTTTCCCCTCCCCCTCCCGCCTCTCTGCCTGCCTTCCTGCCTTCCCGCCTCTGTTTAATTGTTCTGCTTCCCCCTCCCTTGGCGATTTTTTTTGTTTCCCTGTGTTGCGTTGCAACGCAATAATGACCCAGCATTAACTGGTGTTTAAATGTCCTTTTGCACCTCCCCTCCTCCTTGGCGAGCGTGTACTTTACTCATGTTCATTGTTTTGTTTTGTTTTCATTGTGTTTTCTGGAGCATGAGAGGAATGTTTTACTGCAACCGATGCAGCTTTGGGATGCAGTATAACTTCATGCAGACCACTGCCACATCTGAAAGTGCAGTTAAAACTCCTGACAAGTAATGAGTAAGGGGAGCGAACCCTTTGTGAGTTTCCTCTTTTTGTGGGCATTCAAGTTCAAAAAAATTAAAGGGACCAATCACGGACCATTTGCGTAACAATGCAACCACACATGCATGAAGCATGCCTGTTTTCCATAGTGGGTGGGTGTGTCACAATGCAACCATGCCTATGATCAAAAAAAAAAAAAGAGGGGGAAGAGAGGGGAGGGGTCACTAGATTCGGGGCGAGGCGAAATGCGGAAATGCAGACCCGGGACTAACCTGGGCCAGAGTTCCCTAATGCGGGAATCCTCCAGCAGAATCAGGCCAATTGGACCCGGGGGGAACGGAAAACAAAACATTAGTGCAGAATCAGCCCAGAACAAGGATCAAGCCAACGACTTGAAAGCTCATACACTTCATTATGAAGTTTGGTTCCCCTTAATAATACAGGTTTTAGTTTGCTGATTCAGAATATTAACCAACATGTGTGCAGTTGATGGCCCTCGGTGACTAAGAGCTCTTTATTGCAGATACGTCTTCCAGTTAAATCCAGCTAACATAGATGTAGGCCACCAAAGAGTCATCTCCCTTCTGAGCCACTTTCACGTTGCCCATGTGGTTGATCTCACAAGTAGCACAATTTTGATTCTGTTCTAGAAAACAGTGCAAGTTTAATAGCTTTGCAAAGGGTATCTAAAGCAAAAATATGGTACTGAATCCTTGGGGTTAACACTGTATCCATTTAAGGAAAAAAAACACCTTTGGAAAAGTGTAGCCAATTCAAAAACACAAAAGAATGCATGAGCCCTAAAGATGGCTTTACAACCACTAGGACTGTTAAATAGTGGGTTCCATAGATGAGCAGACCCCAAGTCTAGTGATCAGCTCTACTTTATTAGTGATTTCAGCAAGAAGAAGACAGAGTCCTGGTGGGCTATTGTTCTTGGGCTCCAAGCTCAGCCAGTCTCAGGTAGAACAGTCCTGGAATGTTTCAGTCCCAATAAATAACAAGGACAATTAGGGTTGCCAGACATGGCCTGGTAACCAACAGGAGACCGGGGGAGGGGACAGGGAGCAGCTGTTGGCAATGGCTTGACATCACTTCCAGAAACAACCTGGAAATAACATCAGTCTTCTCTAGGAATCAGCAGAAACTCTATGGTTTTGCTATAGTTTCCACTGATTCCTAAAGAGAACATAACGTCCAGGGAAAAGCTGGATTTCACATGCTCAGCAGGCATTTGGCAAACCTGCATCCTCACATTTTCTTCATGGAACCTCTGGATTCTGTGCAGATTCTATGGTGCATACTTTATGCAGGATACCAATGAGGCCTGGGGACCTTCATCATTGCTTCACACAGAGAACTTGCCTGGAGGAGGGGAATACATAACAAGGGAAGGTCAACAGTGGCCTTTTATATTGAGTTGTCCATCATGTCAGATCTTCTCATAGCTGTACGGAACCCAGTTTTGATACCGCTGTAATATGTCATTTAAATGCCCTTGAAACTCAAATCAAGAACCCTGGAAAAACCTTTGAAAATACACACTTTTAAAATGGTTTCCCAGTGTTCAAGGACTAGAGCAATTTAAATCTATTTTAAAGTGAGGAAATTAACAATATACAGTTTTCAGTCTAGCTGTTTGGAAACTTGGGAAGGCAGCACATCATGGGAAAGAACAAGAGTATACTGGATAGTGACTGGCTGGACCAGCACAATAAAAAGCCATTGTGTGTGGGGGGGAAACATTGTGTGCATGTAGAAGATAAATAAGCAAAGTCACCCTCTTTCTAGAGTGAGCACTAATTCAACAATCAATGCAATTCCTTCCTCAGTTGGATCCAAGCCTTCATTCTAACAGCAGGCATGGAAATAAACAAAGACATCCCATTTTGGCACGGCCAAAAAGAGCTGGGCTTTCAACAAGGGGGGAAAAAAATCAAACATAAAAGGCTCATTTCACAGCAGGTTGACTAAACAGTTCATGTTACTGTAGCAGGAGGGATGGGATGATAAACAGAAGAGGAGTCCTGGCGTCTTGCCACAGGAGAACACAGCGTCCTATCTCTGCTCTGCTTGCTCAACAAGACTGGAAAGCCTGTTTCAAGGGCAGTTGAAAGGGCTAGCTCTCAGCTACTCAACGTCACTTGTAAACATTATAGATGGGCAGCACTAAAGCAGGGACAAATAAAAGCAACTTGGATGTATTTGTTTAGATACAGGTGGCCAGCGTCCTATATGGCTATCTGGTTTGGTCCACATGGCTGTCCCAGGTCTGGAAAAAGGAGTGGAAGGGAGCGCAACCCCCTCCTCAGTGCTTGAGACCACAAATGATTGTTCTTTGAGAGCACCACTGGCCCAACCATGGGCAGGGATAGGTACACTTTACTGGGCCCTGTGTCATCCATCCCGAGCTGCAGGCTACAAAACTATGGTGTGGCCTATATCATCTCAGAAATCAAATCAAGACTTTTCTTTCATAATGTACAGTATGCAAGTCTGCATGTATAGGGGGGGCATGTTATAAAGTTATATTGGACCCAGAGAAAGGATATGTGGCCCCCGGGAGGTCCTACATTTCTAACTATTTATGAGGTATGAAAAGGTAAGAACAAAAAATGCTTGTCATTCACAATTTCATTTCTACTCCATCCATAAGCAGGCCTTTCAGAATTTCTGGGAATCCTGCCTGACCTCAGTGAAATCTCTGTGACACCGTACCACTGAAACTCAAATGGTACCCCTTGAAAGAGGGCTGTCAGCACTAAGATAGGAAGAAGGAAAGGAGACAAAAATCATTACCTTATGCCTCCAGGCCTGTAGCCATGATGGGGCATATGAGGACACAGCACCACCACCCACGAGCCCTGCCCCGCCACCTGATGATGCCAGACACCCCTACCCCCTGTGCACCTAGCCCTGCAGTGGTGGGGAGGTTGGGGAAAGAAAGGGAAGCCACCCTGAAGCTTCTGGTCAGTTTCAGTCCCCTCCCATCAGCTGTTAAGCCTAACAACTCTTCCTCCTGGAGTGAAACTGACCAGAAGAGGCAGAACAGCTTTCCTTTCCTTCCCCAGCCTCCCTGCTGCTGGGAGGGGAGGCTGGGAAGGAAAGAGAGAGAAGGCATGGTAGTGGTGGTGGGGAAGCCAATCTCTCTCTCTCTCTCATAACTTTTCATGGCAGGGGGATGGGGGTTTGGTGATGGTGTGTGTGTGTGTGGGGGGAAAAGGCAATCTGTCTCCCCTGGGGTTGCCAATCTCCAGGTGGTGGCTGGAGATCCCCTGGCATTACACTTGATCTCCAGGTGGACTCTACGGCATTATATCCCATTGAAGTTCCTCTGTTCCCCGAACCCTGTGCTCCTCAGGCTCCACTCCCAAAATCTCCAGTTATTTATTATTTTTAAGTATAAGCATAATTATTTATTTTTCATTATTTATAATTTTTAAGTATAAGCATAATAGTAGGGCTGTGGTGGCTCAAGTGGTTAAGACACTGAACTGCAGACCAGAAGGTCGGTAGTTCAGCAGTTCGAGACCCGAGTGTCACATGACAGAGTGAGCTCCCGTCTCTGGCTCCAGCTCCTGCCAAACTAGCAGTTCGAAAGCAAGAAATTGCAAGTAGATAAATAGGTACCGCTTCGGTGGGAAGGTAACAGTGTTCAGTGCGCCTTGGTGTCTAGTCATGCCGACCACATGACCACGGAAATGTCTTTGGACAGCACTGGCTCTTTGGCTTGGAAATGGAGATGAGCACCGCATCCCTAGAGTCGGATTCGACTGGCTTTCGAGCAAGGGAAACCTTTACTATGAGCATAATGGGTGCCCCATGAGAAACAAATTTGCCCCACAAAATGAAAAATCCTGGCTATGGCCCTGTATGCCTCCAACATTATTCAAGAACACTTGCTCTTAATTTGGATTTTGTTGGCTGCTTTGAGTTTGTGGAGATGAGATGGGACATAAATATTCCATAAATTAAATAAACAAAAAAAAATCAATTGGTTAAAAAAAACAAGGCAGCTATTTTACTGGCTGGAAAATACTGATCAAATAATATGTTGCCAGTGCTAAAAGTTCTGCACCAGCTGCCAACTTGCTTCTACTGACTTTCTACTGACTTTGAAGAATCACCTCACCCCATATGGGCTTGCTTGATTCTGAGACCAACGTCCAGGTACTTTGTGTTTGATTGAGAGATACCTCACCACCCATTGGCTTACTTGCTGCTATGGAACAGAAAAGCAGACAGCTTTGAGCCAATCAGTAAAATCATAGAATCATAGAGTTGGAAGGGGCTATACAGACCATCTAGTCCAACCCCCTGCCCAATGCAGGAGCAGCCTAAGGAATGTGGATTCTAAAATCAATATTCCCTAGATGCCATGGAATTTTTTGAATGACTTCTCATGGATACAAACTAGATTAGTTATTTCTGAGCCTTTCATTGGAAACAGACACTTTCCCCAGGATCTCATTCACTTTGAAATCTCCCTACCTGTGAATCAGGAATTAAAGATGGATAAATAACTTGACTCTTTTGAAGTGTGATAGGCAGAAAAAGTCATATACTCAGTAGAAGCCCAACTGAGTGGCTCCCTTAAAATTCACAAAACTTGTCTTTATATTTGAGTTTTCAAAAAGCAGACAAGAAACAGCTGCTATTCAGAAGAGAATGCTCTTTTCCACATAACTTGTGTTCATGGCATGTGTGGGAAGGGGAAACCCAGCACTTTCCTTTGGTGAGGAACCCATCTGCACAAAATGCTGAAGTTTTACTGCAATAATGAAAACAAACAGCAACAAAAAAAGCCCAACCGCCTGAAATCTGCAACAGAATTAAAGGCAATACTTTCCCTCCCTTGTCATTTCTTTCCTTGTCCGCCCTTCTTTTCATGCTTTCAATCTACCATGGAGAACTCGACACACCAATGAATTCTCCTCTCAGAATTCTCAGTGAATTCTCCTCTCAGAAGAAACTGGACAGTTGCCACCGCAGCGCTTAGTAAACAGAAGATATGAAAAAAGTCACAGGTATCCAATGGGAATTTTCAGCAATGTATAACAGAAAACTGTGGATTTTTATTATGAAAGGGGTACATAGTTGATTCATAGGAGTCTGGGCAAACACTGTCACCTTCAAATGACAAATTGTATTTACCTCCCACCTTTGGACAAGCCCACTTTTCTATCTGCACACAAAGGGATATTTTAATTTCACCCCCTTCCAAAAATCTTTACTCCCCCTAAATCAGGCTCCCCCCAGAACCCTGAGACCACAATGTGTTCCGCATATTTACCACCTTCCACAGTAAATAATCTCTCTCAACAAGTATCAGTAATTACATGGAGGACTATTTTGAATAAAATTGTGAAGATGGCACTAATTAAAGAAATATTGCTGGCTGTCATTTCATCAGAGCTGGGTTAGCTAATTACATGGTTCAGTAGAAATGGAAGAAGGGGGGGAGGGATGAAAGCTACTGTGGATGTTTCAACATTTGCAAGCACTTAAAAAAATAATTCTGGTGAGGTCGCACTAGTGACTGTGTGGCCCAATGTTTCATTCTGCAACTTGGTGAGAATATTTATAAATTTAATTTGCGACACCCTTTGTAAGTTCCAGCAAACACCTATTTACCTACTCTCTCCTTTATGCAGAGATAAACTTCAGTCTCCACTTTTCTTCCAGAAGGATGGTGTCCATGAGATTTAGCCCACCCTCTCCCCACACTAACTGTGAGACAGGTTAGACTAGCAGAAGAGCCCTTTTCAGACAATTCCAAGGGCCAGAATAAATGTACCGGAAGGGGAAAGAGAGTCACGGCAGCATGCTCTGATCCCACATTATGCATATTCAGTGGAATGTGCCTAGAACTTACATGTGTACAAGTATGGGAACCCCTGATCTTCCTTGGTTCCTCATCATAGCAGCCCTATACAGACTTCTCATTCCATTCCATTCATGTAAATTGTGATTCCGTCAGGTGTGCATTGCTCCCTTTCATGAGCCTGATAGATACAATCACGGTCTTGTGTAAACTGGGTAATGTATCAGTTTCTCATATACAGATAGCTTTCATATGAACCAGAACCCTGGAAAAATCAAGGTTATGGTTCATGTGAATGGAAGTTGTACTCACATGGAAAATGCATGCATTGCCCAATTCACATGAGATGGTGACTATGGGTGTTGGGTGTATCATCCTCCCAATACATGTGGCCAATTCATGTGAACGGAAAGAGCTGTACATGTGTAAGGCTCTGTGTATACATTCCAATGAACACAAACAGTTGGAAAGGAACTTGACACTATGATATCATTCTACCCGCCCTGCGCATTCATTTTGTCATTGGAGAACATCTGGAAAGGAGTGTAGAAACTGATCTAAACCTTGCCCAAGTTATCTTCATGCTTAAGTGAAAATTTGAACTCCGATACCTTCAGTCCAAATCCAACATAACACCACAGATTCCATGTACCTTTGTTATCAGTGCTTACAGAAGTTTTTTTTAAAAATGACTTTTCTCAAAATAGTTTGTTCAAGAGGCCTGTCCCCCATGTTCCGTTTGGAAACCACAGTACAGAACATATTAGTGTGACTATAGATTGGGGAATGGGGGAAGGGAGTAAATGCTGCTTGAAATAAAAAGGAATTTTCTGAAAATGGTAAAAACATTGTTATGCCTTCTTGTTTTCTGTCTATTTTATTTATTTAAAGCATTTGTACACACGTCTTTCTCTTAGAAAACTAAGACCCAACTAGGGGCATAAACGATTAAAACAAATACATCATAAAAATTTCAAAGAGTAACCATGAAAATAGCCAGCAATAAAACATTTAAATAGCACTTAAGCAACTGCCCTTGAAAACACTCATCTAGATGAACCAAAATCCCTTCAGAAATGTTCAGAATTATACCCTCTATAGAACAGCAAAAGAGATGTGAATCTTCTATGGTTCTATTGCCCTGTTATTATCTGAATATAATTTAATGCTCTATTAGTTTTCTTGCAAGCCATTCAAACACCATGTATGGAGAACTGGCTAATAAATGGTCGAAATAAGTGTTCTTCCCCCCCTTCTCAGACATACAATGCCAGCAGATAGTCTTAGGGGAGGTAAACTGTGAACCCCAAAGTAATGCATTTGGTTCCATGTTCACTGAATGGTTGACAAGGTAACAGACCACCTGTTTTCTGTCTGCTTAAAAAGAATTACATATTTACAAGCTCAACCTAAAAGGGATTTTAGAACATATATCAGACAAGGAAAGGAATAAATTCAGGAGGCGGCAGAGGATGCAAATTTTTTCTAGAGCCTTTTTAAAGGGTGAAGGTGGTCAAAAGCAGAATGCAGTGCATGAGAAGTTGAGTGAGCTAAGTATTCCATCCCTTCCTCAGGCTCCCAGCCAAAGATTCAAATTCCTTAAGTGGTCGCTAACATAATCAGCAAAATCTCTTTCAGCTGAAAAGCTACTGTAAAGCACTGAGTTCGCCACATGAAGACTCAGACTGCAACATGCGTGCAGATGCATTTATTGTACTTCACACACAAGACTGAAAAACCGGCCCTGCAAGGGCCAACTATATACACTCCCCCCGGCACACACAGGGTCCCATTGGAGGGTTTGAATTTTCCGCCAGAGGGCCTATTGGTGGACACAAGGTGGTCTAAGATCCCAGGTCCCCTTTGTGTTTAGGAGCCAAGCTCCTTACTTTTGCCACGGACCCCTAGTGGCGGTCCGCATACATAACAGCTACAGCGTAAAGGTCTGAGAACCCCCCCCCAAAAATGTAACTGATTACAGTTTAGAGCAGTGACCCCCACTGTGGTGCCTGGGGGTGCAATGATGTCCACCAGTGGGGTTTCAGCTCTGGACTTGGAAATACTTTGAGATTTGGGGGTGGAGCCTAAGGAGGGCAGGTTTGGGCAAGGGGCAGGACATCAAAGCCACCCTGAGCCTTTGGGAGGGCGGGATATAAATCAAATCAAATCAATCAATCAATCAATGGGGTACAATGCCATAGAGGGCGGGATATAAATCAAATCAATCAATGGGGTACAATGCCATTGAAACTACCATCTACAGTGGCCATCTTCTCCAGGTGAACTGACCTCTGCCTCCTGGAGGCCAGTTATAAAATCCCAAGAGATCTCCAGCCATCACCTGGAGATGGGCAACCCAGCCACCAATGTGTTTTGTGGTACCCATCTACTTTCTCCCCTGCTCTAAGAACACAAGAAATCCCAAGAGACTGCTCTTTCAAGGTCAGTATTGTCTACTCTGACTGGCAGTGGCTTTCTGAGGTCTCAGGTAGAAATCTTTCATATCACGTTACCTGATTATTTTTAATTGGAGCCACCAGGGATTTAACCTGGGACTTCCTGCATGTAAAACAGATGTTCTGTTAAAGAGGCAAGGCCTCTTCCCAAAGCATCCCTTCCCAAAAGCAAAAGGCCATGTGATGCAAGCTCTTTTTATACTGTAACAAAGGTAGCCCATAAAACCCCATTCACCCCAATCAATTCCCCCCTGCGTTCCCATATTCCAAGACCTTGCAGTTATATGCACTATACTTGCTTTAAAATTCCAGGAATGCATTCATTAAACCCAGCAACCCTGTGCTCTAATGTGTAGGTTAATTGAAGCAATCTGACATGTAGTCCCTCAGGTTTTTGAGTACGAAGAGTACTGAAAAAAATGTACTGAGCAAGGAATATGTTGTTCCTTCAAGAGAAAAACAAGGACATTCCTTCTCAGAGCTCTGTTTTCCCTGTCAGCTTTAATCTGCCATGATTTTCCTTTTTTGTTCCTTTGAGAGGCTCTGCTACTTTGTGGAAGTGAATTTGCTCCAAGCCTTAAGACATGGTTAACACGTGTTTCATTCATGCTCCCTGGAAGGGCAAACAGCATTTCTTAAAATATGGGGTTCCCTGCAGAGTTAGACTAACATTTGATTTAGTTCTTGATTTGGGTAAAAAAAAAAGAGAGAAAAGAAATCAAACACAGCACCTCTCTAGGGAAAGTATATTTTAATTAAGGAACATTCCCACTAGATTTCCCTCAACTTTCTTGGATTTGACTTCTGAAACTTGTTACCAATCAGGCTGAGTAAATCTTTCCTCAGCTCAAGACACATGATTTTCTTCTTGCTGTTTGTGCAGCTACAACTGGACTGAAAAGGACTTGAGTTCGCCTATATCAGACCTTGATGCTTCCCCACTCCTGTCCCCATATATGTAGTTGCCTCACTGTAAAATTAAACTATAGTGGTCAGGATTTCTCAGGAACTGCTCCCACACTGTGTTAGGTGGTAAATCGCATTCTATGATCTGCAGTGCAGTGATTAAGGCACAGAGTTCCAGACAAACTGAACATTAACTGCATTTTTTTCAGCTGGGCTGATGGTACTTCCAACACTTGCTCTTTGTAAGTGATTTCTGATGGCATGGGCACTTTTGGCGAGGACCACTAAACTGGGAAGCTGCAGGTCATTCTTGGCAAGCAGAGCTGTGCTTGCTATCTACATGGGAAGAGTCTCTTGAGAACTTGCCTATTAAAATATATGTTCCTATGAATAATGTAAAAGGATACATTATTAATTCTGATGAAAAGCAGTCAGAGAGAAAGAAAGCCAAAGAAAGGTTATGCTATGACCTCTGAAAATGTTTCCTCTGCTATCTGTAAATAGCTTTAACTTTCTTCATTCATACTAATTGACCTGGGCCCTGTAAAACTAAGGCTGTGCTTCTTCACACTGCTCCCTATTTCCTCAAACCTATAGCAAAGAACCTTTTCTGTATCCCTCCCTGCATTTTTGTCTGAAATAGGAGCAGACAGAATACGGTGTACAGATTTCTCTGTGGTGGTATCCACTCTCCAGAATGTTGGTTACCTCAGGGTATTGCTTTGCTTCCCTCACTATGAGAGTCCAGCTTTCAAAACAAGGATTTCTTGGATTTTGATCAATTAAGAGGAAGAGGAAGAGGAGGAGGAGGAGATTGGATTTATACCCAGCTCTTCCCTTCGAGTCTCAGAGTGGCTTACAAACTCCTTTCCCTTCCCTTCCCCACAACAGACACCCTGTGAGGTAGGTGGGGCTGAGAGAGTTCTTTCCGGAATTGCCCTTGAGAGAGCAGCTCTGACAGAACTGCTTGCCCAAGGTCATCCAGCAGCTGCAAGTGGAGGAGTGGGGAATCAAACCTGGCTCTCCCAGATTAGAGTCCACACATTTAACCACTGCACCAAACTGGCTCACCTAGCGTAAGTCATTTTAGCCCTGATCAGGATGGCCTAGACTGGCTCAGAAGCTAAGCAGGATTGGTGCTAATAAGTACTTGGATGGTCGACCACGAAGGAAGTCTAGGGCTGCTATACAGAGACAGGCAATGGCCAACCACCTCTGTGGGGTGGGGTCACCAGAAGTCAATATGACTTGCTGGCACTTTCCACCATCAAGTGGAATTATGCATTTCTTCTTTGAATGGATTACTGTTTCTCTCTTTTTTTTGCCCCCCGGAGGGGATTTTTTACAGCATTTTTTAACAGACTACAAACTACAACGAAAAATTAGGAAGGGATAACTACATCTAGGGAGAAAGGAAAGGAAACCACAGCTAACTAAAACCCCAAGAATAGGAGATCGTCACAACAGCTTGTATAAATGTTAATCTTAAATTGCTAATATTACTTTGAACATATTATCTTTTTATCCAATGTTTTAACCATTCAAGAGAACCCCCAGAGCATCCCACAATAAAACTAAAGTTTAAAGGCACACTTCAGAGTCCTTCAGCCTTCATTTTGTCTTATCTTTTCTAATCCTCAGTTTATATGTACGCTTGGGGGCAGTTGCCCCCTTATCAGAAAAACAGTCCTCGTCGGAAGACCCTGAGTCCAATTCGCCACTCAATTCGCTGTCATCTTCTTCCTTCTCGACCTTGGCTGGCTCTCCCAGCTACACTCTCAGGAACTCACATGCTTTGGAAACAGAGTCAATCTTTTCTTTTTTATCTTGTACTATGAAAATGACTCCTTCTGGAATTAACCATCTGTAGACAATACTGTTTGTTTGAAGAAAAAGGATTAAATCTTTATATTTCTTTCTCTTTTGCCTTATTTCGAATGGAATGTTTTTTAGAATCCTGATAGTGTTGTCTCTGATTTTCAAGGGTGTTCCTATAGTTGCTTTCAGGATAGAATCCCTCACATGTCGCTTTGAGAATCTAGCCACTATTTCCCCAGGCAGATTATTCTTTTTGATGTACACGGAATAGGACCTATAGACCACATCCATTTCGCTTGCAAGATACTCCGCTTTCAAATCTGTAACTGGAGCTAATGCTTCACTCAGGAGTTGCTTTAGATTCTCACCTTTTTTCTGGGACCCCTTGAAATCGTAGGACCAAATTAGCTTTCTCCATTTGCAGCTGTAAAAGTTGTGATTCTTCAGAGGCTTGTTTCTTTTCCAGAGTTTCTTATGTTTCTGTTTTTGTTTTGTAGTTTAATTTATACCACTGGCACTCTATTTTATTGAAGATAGTTTCAGAGGGTAGCCATGTTGATCTGCAACAGAACAGCTAGGCCTCCCTTTGCCCGTCGTGTCACCATAAACTGGAAGCCCTGGGTTACTGTTTCTTATGTTTCTGTTTTTGTTTTGTAGTTTAATTTATACCACTGGCACTCTATTTTATTGAAGATAGTTTCAGAGGGTAGCCATGTTGATCTGCAACAGAACAGCTAGGCCTCCCTTTGCCCGTCGTGTCACCATAAACTGGAAGCCCTGGGTTACTGTTTCTTATGTTTCTGTTTTTGTTTTGTAGTTTAATTTATACCACTGGCACTCTATTTTATTGAAGATAGTTTCAGAGGGTAGCCATGTTGATCTGCAACAGAACAGCTAGGCCTCCCTTTGCCCGTCGTGTCACCATAAACTGGAAGCCCTGGGTTACTGTTTCTTATGTTTCTGTTTTTGTTTTGTAGTTTAATTTATACCACTGGCACTCTATTTTATTGAAGATAGTTTCAGAGGGTAGCCATGTTGATCTGCAACAGAACAGCTAGGCCTCCCTTTGCCCGTCGTGTCACCATAAACTGGAAGCCCTGGGTTACTGTTTCTTATGTTTCTGTTTTTGTTTTGTAGTTTAATTTATACCACTGGCACTCTATTTTATTGACGATAGTTTCAGAGGGTAGCCATGTTGATCTGCAACAGAACAGCTAGGCCTCCCTTTGCCCGTCGTATCTGACGAAGGGAGCTTTGACTCTCGAAAGCTCATACCCTGAAAATCTTGTTGGTCTCCAAGATGCTTCTGGACTCGAATCTAGCTATTTTACTGAGTTAATCTGTTTGAGTCCTATAACATAGAAAGAACAACTAATACATTTCATCTATTAATCCTAATTCTTCAACAATGGCATCACTTTGTATTAGAAGTAAAAAAATAACTAGATCAACAGGCATAGCTTATTTTTGTGGCAGAATTAATGTATAAACTGAATATTTGCAAAGCCATAGCCTTGGTATAGGAATGGCTTGATATGGGGGCTCCTGAGGGATGATTCTATAAATGCACTAATGGACAGCTAGTGGTAACATTCAGTCTCACCCAGATTGCTGGATTCATTTCATAATTTCAGCAGCAAGTCTTGTTACTAAGGCACACCACCTTTCCACTGCAGTAATCACAGCTATGGGAGTATACACACTTCTGGATTCTGGATTGACTGCTGTTCTGAAAGAGTTATGTCAAAAATCTATCACCTTTGACATCTGTCTGGTAACCCATTGTTCAATCTTCTCCTCTGAGGGACAAATTGTTGGTGAAAGGGGGCAGTTTTTATTATTTCCTTTTCCTCATAAGTTTAGGATCACGGAATGAGAAGATACAAGTGGGGATCCACAAGAAACTTGTGGGACAGTTATCCCATTCCACAAACCTTTGCTTCCTCCCCTCTCTCCTCCTACCTCTCTCACACTCTTTCTCCCTTCTGCCCCCTTT
>NW_015173734.1:297078-324135 GCF_001447785.1 Gekko japonicus
CCTCCCCACTCTTTTTCCCTTTCTGCTCCCATCCCAGCCTCCTGCCTGCTTCTTCCCCAACCAGCAGCAACAGTGGTGGTGGTGCTCCCAGCCACCCACCTGCTTCCTCTCCCCGCACAGCAGCAGTGGCCACTCTCTGGGAATCAGAACAGATCTCCCAGCTACAGAGATCAATTCACCTTAGGGCTGCCAGCTCCAGGTTGGGAAATTCCTGGAGATTTGGGAGTGCAGCCTTGGGACAGTGAGGCTTGGGGAGGCAAGCAGCCTCAGCAGGGTATGATGCCATGCAGTCCATCCTCCAAAACAGCCATTTAATCCAGGGTAACTGATCTCTGTCACCTGGACAACAGTTGTAATTCTGGGTGATCACCAGCTGTCACTTGGTGGCTGGCAATGGTAGTGCTTGTGGAGGAAATGGCTGGATTGGAGGGTGGAGTCTATGGCATTATAGATAATAATAGATAATATACTTTATTGTCATTGTACATAGTACAACGAAATTAAAGATGCAATCATTTCGGTGATCTACAACAATATTCATATACACTCACACACCATTCACTACTGTCCCATAACTCCCTTAAGGTTCACATAACAACTTACTGGTCTGAAGTTCCTCCCCTCCTCAAATCCCACCCTCTCCAGGCTCAACTCCTCAAATGTCCAGGAATTTCCCCAACCTGGAGTTGGCAACCCTATTTCTTTCCCACCCATCAGCCAACCTACCATTATCTCTCTCTCTGTCTTCAGCTTACCATCTCCAGCCCCTCCCCCCACAGACTCTACCTAGGAAAATTACAGTCTTTCTCCACAGTGGGGCCCAAAGCAGCTTACATTATTCTCTCCTCCTCTTTATCTGCACAACAACCCTGTGAGGTTAAGCTGAAAGTATGTGACTGGTCCAAAATCACCCAGTCCGCTTCCATCGTAAGATGGGGATCTGAACCTGGGTCTTGCAGGCCCTACTTTGAAGCTCTAACTGCTGCACCACACTGACTTTCATAGGGTGGCTGCTGTTGAAGAGTAGCAACCAACCAGGCCTAGTTGTGTCATGCAAGTCAGGTGGTATCAAGTCACCCAGAGGGTGCTGCCTAATGATGCCAGCCTGCAGGTGGGACCTGGGGATCCCCTGGAATTACTGCTCATCTCCAGACTACAGAGATAACTTCCCATGGAGAAAATGGATGCTTTGGAGGGTGGACTCTATGGCATTGTACCTCACTGATGTCCTTGTCCTCCCCAGGGTCCACCCCCAAATCTCCATGAGTTTCCCAACCTGGATCTGGCAACCTTACCCACCCATCCCCTGCTGGTGGCCAGGGGGCACATGGAAACCCTATACTGCTGCCAGACCCCTCCAGAATTACAACTGACCTCTAGACAGCTTTGGAGGCTGGACTCTGTGGCATAATATCCAGCTTAGGCCTCTCTCTTCCCCAAACCCAGCCCTCCTCAGATTCCACCACAAAATCTCTATGAATTTCCCAGCCTGGCACTGGCCACCCTATCAGGCCTGGTCCTAAGGATCTCTCCCTGGAAAGCCAAAATAGGCCTGGAAAGGGCCCTTCCCCTGCCTTTTAATGACAGAACCAGTTAGAAGCCCCCCTCCCCTCCGGACATTTTAGTCTCTCACTGTCAATGCCGGCAGGGCCTGAAGTAGATCCCTGTGGCAGCCATTTCAAAAGGTACTGGGGAGCAGTGTTCCCTCTAAGCTGAGTTGGTGTGAGCTAGCTCACAGTTTTTAAGCCTCCGGCTCACACATTGTTGTCTTAGCTCAGGAAGGATGGCTCCAGTCCAGAGCAAACTAATTTATGCAGTAGCCAAATCACCTGCCTGCTCACAACTTTAATGCTGGTAGCTCACAAAGTAGAATTTTTGCTCACAGGACTCCACAGCTTAGAGGGAACATTGCTGGGGAGAATTCAACCCTCCCTGAGGTTTTTTTAAAAAAACTTTCTGGATTTTTCTGCAGTCCCTTGAGCCTGTAGAAAAACCTGTTGGGGGAGAGTGTGCCCTCTGTTAGAGGAAATAAGTATCTGTATGCAGATAGTAAAAACATAACAGTAGCTACTGTTCCAGCAGCAGGATTCAAGGTCTATCATGCTGCGTACTTTAATTCAAAGACCATGAAGATCCCTGATGAATGGTAAGCTTGGGCAGAGCAGGAGGACCTATGTCTTCTCTGTGTGGTAAGATTTCCATTGCTTGGGAACAGGGGTGGGAAATAAAAAGTCAGTCCTCATTTGTCCTTGTTCCGGTATCTTTGATAGCAATGGTACCAATTTCAACAACTTGCAATTTGGAGAAAATCCCTGGTGTTTCCAGTGAGAATGTACTGATGGGGGAGCAGAGCACATCACACTCTGGCTGCTGCATGTATCAATGCATGCAGTTTCGTAGAAACCGTGTGAGCCTCTGATCAAACTGAAAAATCTGAAGCTTTCACCTGTCAAAATAAGAATAAATACTATGCAGTGCTGTGACAATCATGGTGGTTTGCTTTTTTTAAAACTCACCTAGCTCTTTATCAGGATTTCTTTGCATCACTTCCTAACTGGGCAATATTTGGACAACTTATACAAAGTACCTTTTTGATAAAGTTACAGGCATTTCAAATGGCATGGCATGTTTAACTCTGTTCCAGAGACAACTGTTGTGGATAGGAAACAAAGGTCCTTAGGAACCCCAGACCTCCTGGAGCTCTTTGTAAAGCCGGGCGATGAAAAGAAACA
Organism: Gekko japonicus; assembly: GCF_001447785.1. Classification (NCBI taxonomy): domain Eukaryota; kingdom Metazoa; phylum Chordata; class Lepidosauria; order Squamata; family Gekkonidae; genus Gekko; species Gekko japonicus. The sequence continues at coordinate 299,811 of NW_015173734.1, forward strand.
TGAATGGAGTCACTCAGTCTGGGTTTCAAGGCACAGCACCCTTGCAAAAGCAGTGATGCTCCTGCATGTGTTTGCTGATCTCAGTGTTTCCCCATAAGGACGGCAAAGAAATAAATACAGCAGGGGATCTTGGCTGGTAGCAAGATTTGGGTGCTGGGTGCTATCTCATCTTTTTAATGAACCACTGGGGGAATTAGCAAAGAGGTTTCTCTTATTACAAAGTAATGGCTCCATCAGGCGCAATTAGCACCCAAAGGAAACACTGTAGCTTGCATGAAAAGTAAACAGTTCTTCATTCTGAATGGGGGCTCCCATACTAATTAACCCTTAGAGGACTGAACCATCAGCCTTTACACATCACACATTTCCCTATTACATGCACCAACATTTATCCTTCTAGCATTTATAGACATAATAGTCAATCAGCACTTATGGGCTTTCATACAAGTCCCTTTCAGCGGACAGTGTTCCCGAAAACCCGTAAGCCTTTGGGGCATACCACACTGCTTTGGCACTGCACCATTCCTGAGGGAATCATGGGAAGAAGAAATAATGGCACTACAAACAGGCATTTGTGGTGACACATTATTCCAGAAAGTACTGTTGCCGGGGAAGTCGCATTTCCAGGAACTATCCCAGCTGCATCACTCTTTGTGTATACATACTGGTTCAGGGGCAGAATTATACCAATGGGTGAAGTAATATATCTTGTGTGTGGAGGGGGACTCAGGAGCACACATCTGAGAAAGCAACTGTAACTGACTGATATTTCTTGCCCGCATGTATTAGTACAAAAATGCAAGCTGTAAGTCAACTCTAATAAAGTATAGTATAGTTGGTTTCAAAGCAAAAGGTGAAAGATTTATATGTTCTGAAGAAAAACCAGAATAAAGCAAATTTTGATGGTTCACAGCCAACTCAACATAAACCTTGGACTTTTGAGTTAAAAATTGGGGCAGGATGTGAAATCACTCAAAAGTCTGCTGTTTGCTCTCCTACCTTTCTCTGACAACCTCATCCTGATAGTCATACCCTCCTCCTCCAGAGATTAACAAAATGAAAAAGTAGCTGTGGGAAAGCAAAATCCTACGGGGAAGCACATTGTGGGATGTAAGCTTGGTGAAATGAACTTTGTGGCATGGAATGGTTGATGGGATAGACAAAGTTGCCATGGTAAATGACGGCAGAAGCATATCGATTGGGGAGGTGATTAGCTGTCATGGGAGACAGTAACAATATAAATGGAAGAGTGCCTTCTTGGGTAAGAGATGACATTTTCATTCCAGTTACTCCATGATACTTGGAGTGGTATTCTTTGAGCTTGTGCATTATAACATAAGACACAGACATGTTTTTTGTCTGGTACAAAGACACAGATGGTATATTTCCCTGTGATTTGTTTCCTAGCTAGTTGAGGACTACAGCTTGAATTAGGAGGCCATTTCCCCATCTTTGTCAAAGGAGGCCAGAAGCTAGAAATGTTGCCAATTCATAGTTGTTCAATGGAATGGAAAGCCACTTTCAACCCATTTTGAAAAGGTACAACTGATATATGTCAGCCCATGTTCTACACATTTCTTCTCTCTTAGCCTTCAGTGGCTCATACAGTTCTTACAGCAGAAGTGCTGTAAGTGATGAAAATGAACTGATCCTCTCCTCAAAATCCCATAATGTAGGGCTGTTAGAGTTCACTTAGTAATATATCTAATTCCCCCCCCCCCCTGGGATATCCGCTCACGCACGCGTGTGCCGCCGTCTCTACTCAACCCCCCCCCCCCCCGGTACTTTCAGCACTGGAGCTGTCCAAATGTCTCTCTTATAACACAAGATGCAGCCATCCTGCTTCTGCTGTTAGGTGGGTTACTGGTATCTCTCCTTATAATAAAAGGGATTTGGGGTGGCCACCATCCTATGGGGTGGTGAGAAAAAATGTGCTCCCTCAGCCATTGGCCCATTGGCTGCCGCTCGGGGCAACTGGCGTGCCATTGGGTGGCTGGGGAGGGAGGGACGAGACTCGCCACCTTGGCCTGCGCTGCCTTGGAAAGGGCAGTGAGCGGGAGGTAGAGAGACGAATGAGGCCACAGTGGGCGACAGGTGCTGAGGCGGCTGCGTCATGCTTCCCTCGCCCACCGCAGCTGGGGACAGGTAGGCGGTGATCCCTCCTTCGGGAGGGGATCCCTTGACCGGCCCCAGCTGCACTCGGGGTGGGGGGAGGCGGCTGTGCTTCCCTTGCCTGGCATGGCCTGGGCCGGGAAAGCTGCATGCCCTTCTTGAGGGAGGACCTCAGCCGGCCATGGCTGCACATGGGGAGGGGGGAGGCGGCCGCACCGCGCTTCCCTCACCTGCCACGACCTGAGCCAGGGAGTCTGTGGGCCCTGCTTGCGGGGGTTCCCTCCACTGGCCCTGGCTGCGCTCAGGGCGGGGGGGAGCAGCTGTGCCATGCTTCCCTCACCCGGTGCGGGGAAACACCTCCGAGGCAGCCGAGCAGGAGCTACCCGCCCCCTCCTCGCCCGCACGCTGAGACAGGCAAGCTGGGAAGGGGCTGGGCAGCCCTTTGTGGCCATCCTCCTTAGTTCTCCTGCCCGGCCGGGACAGCCGAGCCAGGAAGGGGCCGGGTAGCGCTTTGGCCACTCCGGGCCAGAGTGGCAGCCTCGCAAGAGAGGTGGGCCACCAGCAGGATGGGTGCCTTTGTCTTGGCCTTGGGCCGCCAAGGTGGTGGTGGGCCGCTGCAGCATTCGGGGCAGCCTCACGCCGCCACCGTGGTCCAGCCCGCCATAAGGGGCGTTCCGTCCGGCTCTGTGCTGGACCTGAGGAACCAGGAGGGCCGGGTAAGTGGAGGGCCCAGGTTGCGGGCACCTTCAACAGCCAGGATGGGTGGGGATGGGGCCCCGTGGCCAGGTGCCCAAGCTTGCACCCCTTCTGAGATGCGGGACAAGCCCCAGTGGCTTGGCCCACCAGGGCCTCAATCTGGTGGCACTGGCGGGGGGAGGGCTGAGGCCAGGCAGGCCATGCCCCAACGGACACCCTAACGCCCGTTGTCTTCACTTCTAGGGCCTTCTTCCTAGTGTTTTCATATGAGGGAACATGAAAGACTGCCGTCCTTCCATTTGTCTGAATGGATAATTGTCTGAATAATTTTAGAGGCTGTCCAGTGAAGCGATTAAGACAAGTAAACCATGGAAGTTGGAACAGTATAGTGGCTAAGAGAATGAGTTGTGATCCAAGAGGTCCCTGGTTCAAATTTCACCTCTGTTCTCCACTCATCAAGTGCCCTTAGGTAACCCATGCTCTTCCCACCTCAGTCCTCTATCTGGCAGATAGTAATATGACCCCTTTCCTCTCCCTATGGCAGTCTCCCAAACCATGTGGTTATTTGTCTATGCATGTCTCACAACCCTTTCTTGGGGTCATAATGGACTGAGAGAAATCAGGGACATCTGCATCAACAGCATCTTCCACTGATGGATCATGGAATTTGACCCAGATCTTTGCAACTTCCGTTTTTGACCAGTAAACCAGAAATATGAAATATAACAATCATAAGAAAAGGCAGAATGTGATTTGTTTGCATTGTTATCCTTTTCACAAGTGAACAGTCCTTTGCATATTCAGTCCATGTTATTCCAATGAGCAAGAAATCAGTATGGTTTAAGATTAGAGTAATGTGTGACCTGAAGGCATGGATGACTCCAATGCGTAGCAGTTACTTTCCCAAATATTTCCCTCGGCTCGCTTTACCCCACACCCCCAACCTTTCAGTCACAGAGTATTTATATTTTATAGTATAAATCACAATTGTATTTACCTCCAGTCTATAAAATACAGTATTTAATGTACATTAGCAAAATACCTTCTTCTTGTTTTCACTCTCCCAAACTTGTTTTTCTACAGTTTTCCATGTCTATAGGAACTGGGGCCCATATGACTCAGGCAGCCTACCTCATTCCACCATTAATCCATTTCTGTCTATAGATGGAGAGGATCAAATGATCCTAGAATATTGATCTGATCAATGGGGAATAGCTATAATAAATCATGTGGATTAGAGTCAATGTATTTCTTATTTCCAGGTGCTGGGACCAATCAGCTCCCTACCTCCCTGTGAAAGTCCCATAGTATCTGATTTGTCACTGCTGGAACATGCTGTACTAAACGGACTCTTATCCGACTCAGCAAGACAATTTTTACATTGTTTTACATCCAAACATACCTTCTTCTAAAAAAAGGAAAAATAGTATACAGTCTGGTTATTCTAGCATGGTTTGTGGAACTGTTTTGCTTTTAACATAGGCCATAGAATATTTTCTTTTTATGGGAGATATCTGGGGAACAGGCCATGGCAATCAATACCATGACGTCACAGGATAAGGCCAATAGGGATCTGTTGTCTCGGTAGGCCTCTCTTAAAACCAGGTATCATTCTCCCACAGGATTTTAAAGCTGGAAATCTGGTCAGAACAACAATGCCCAATACTTTCTCTCTCTCTCCCTTTCTCCCCCCCCCCCATTTCATCACTTACCTTCTATGTGGAAGCTAATGAAATATGGATCAAACATCCTTTCTCATCTCTCAAAAGTTGTCTGTCAGGTCGTGTGTGTGGTCTAAAACCTCCTGTTTCCCAAGGGCCTTACACAGCATTCATTTCAGGATGTCCATCTTTAGCCCCATTGTCAGAAACCCACTCAGAATTTCCTTTCCTTCAAGTTGTGTGTTTCTGGTGTCATTCAGTCATCACACTGTTGATTCAGTGTGAGCAATAATGTATTATTCATTTTTTTTCCTGAGTTCATCAGTGTCTCAGCTTGTTATTCTTACCATTCCACAGAATAATAGAGCTTAGTGAGGCAATTTATCCTCAACTACGGCAGTGTGTGTAGGTAATAGAGTCTATTCAAGACTGTTAGGAAGAGGGAAAAAACAACTATATTTAATCACCATTGTTCCTCTAGAGATTTGGGACACAATGCAACTCTCTGCAGCTCTCCTAACTTGCCCATTTTAAAATACAACCTTCTGGTGAAAGTCATTAGAACATAATGCAGTCTGAGCTAGAAAACGCAGTTTCAAATCCTCACTCTACCATGGGTTCAGTGCGTGACGGTGAGCATGTTACCATCCCTTTGCCCCAGTTTCCCCGTCTACCAAACAGGCCAACTACCTTTGCAAAATTCTGATGTATGAAATATTGTTAGCCAGACTACTTCCAGTTGTATACCTTAAGATCAACAATACTAAACAATTGTCTGGCTGCTTTGCCAACCTGTTGGCTCCTGTCCCAGCATTTTAACATCTTGAGTTATTTCTTATCCCACAGACCGAAATGAAAGAGTTAGATGTGCTTTATACCAATGAAAAACTGGGAATAGTACAACTGAGTTACACACTATTGTATGTAAAAGCTGGGTTGCCATTTTGGATTTCAACAGAGAAGAAATGAAATTTTATTTTGGAAGGGTTGGGGGGGCAGTGAGATACTCAGCAAGGCGAACTTTTGAACGTATTAAAAATTAATCTGCAAAAAATAAAAGAGCACCATCTTTGTTAGGAGTTATCCCCCCTCATCTAAAAGAGTTATTGTAGCTAGATATACAGAAGCTGCTTGAGCAACTGCACCAGGTCACAGGATCTCAGAGAAAGTGCTAAAATGGAGTTTCATTTCCTTCAGATAATGTAGGAAAGACAGCTTGGAGTAAACACAAGCTGGCAAAGAAGTCTGCTCATGCTACTAGTCCACATAGTTCCCATATAGGCTGTACAAACCCACGTGAGTCATTTGTGGCTTGAGAGAGTCAAACAAGAGACCTTTTGTTAAATTTATGTGCCTGGTCACACTATTTGGACTCTTCATAGGTCACCCAGGTGAATGTCTGAGATTACTAAGCATTATATAATTTCTTTCAACAAGGCCTTTTGCAGCACAGACTGAGCTCTAGTGCATGAATCACAGCTTTTCTGCCTCCCTGCTCCTGCTTCAGCCTTTTCTGCCCTCCCAATTGTCCACCATGGGTCAGTAGACCCCCAAAACACCTTGGGGCCAAAATGAGGGGCTTTAGCAAGAAAGCTGGGTTAGGAACTCTGCCCGTGCTCTTTTCCCTTGTAATGGTCAGGAAACGGATACGGTGGCTTCTCCCATATTTTGTTTGAGAACAAAGCCTACAGAACAAAGGCAGCAACAATGTGGAATTACTGGGCTCTGCTCTGCCTGGCTCAGATATGGTGCTTTCCCCACGATGGTCAGGGGGAGCGGGGAGGAGGATCAGTCTCATTTTTTTCTTCTTAGAAAACCTTTAAGTCATGAAACGTTTGTGGAATTGAGAATGAATGATGGACCAACACCACAAAAGACCGTACGATCTCAAAACATATCCTCCTTTGAAATGCGACATCAAAATGGTTAGTCCAGAAAGGAACACAGCACAAATGCGTGTGGATGTACCAAAGGAAAAAGTTTATGTGGGAAAATATACCAAATAACATTTTGGTCAGAGAATAAATGGTGGGGGGGGGAAGGGTGAAAGAGCAGAATTCTCACTTGTGGCACCCCACCTAGGCAATCCAATCACCCTCTCTTCTCTCTTACACTACACATATATTGGGAATACCAAACAGAATGAACTTAGCTCCTTGGCTTTTCTCTGGCCGACACATGAAGTACACAGCACAAATCACAGACTGGATGGACTGCATTAGCACAGCTCACGTGACAAGATTTTACCTTCTGCTGTTGCTTCAGGTAACACAATATCCAAGTAAGACACAGGGATTGCCGCTGATCCCTCATTTGCCAGCTCTTTGCAGCCATCCATGTCATCATTCTCACTGATGGGGATCAAGGCCAACTGGATCCCTTTCCCCTCCCCTTTCAGCCATTGCTGAGACTATTGTGCCCAAACGGTAGTGCCTAGAAACCCTCGGCTCATCCTTATTATTATACTGAGAGGAGGAGAAGGAGGATGTGCTTATCTGTACATAAGAGTGCCTCACAATCAGATGAAATGCGTTTTCTATCTATGAGATCATCTCTCCTGAGAAACTGTGCTTAATGCTCCAGACACTTTGAAAGTTATTTGCTACAGCATCCAGAAAAGAGTTTGTGTGTGTGTCCTATTTATTTTTCCAAGGAGTTATCAGATCATGTAGTCTCGTTGATTTATACAGGTACATAAATACACCAGTTTATCTCAAGCTTCAACTGTACTAAATTATGGTAATGAAGCCTCTGTGATGTTCATACCTCTAAAGCAAGTTTCTCATCACTAAAAGGAATGATGCAATGATTATGTTTCAAATATGTAAGGCCTGAAATAGACTTAATGTTACATCCAGAGGGCTGTGTTGCTGTGTGTAACCATTACTTCCCTCAGCCCTTCGGTTTATGTACTTGATTGCCTCCCAAAATCTAGAATGTGAAAGCCCATACATAGCAATATGGGTGAATACAAATGACAGTGGGAGATGCAGGAACATTTGCTCAGTTTTTACAGTATGCGCCACTATGCCATAATATGGCTGGTTTTGCAATATTTTGTGGTTGGTTGCATTCTACCCTTTGTTATTAATCCATTCTGTTACTGTGGAGTGGAAAATGCTAGTTCTTCCACTCCCAGTATGCACTGCTACAATGGTTTGTCACTACTTCCTAGTTCTCTGTTTACAAATGTCAGGAACAGAATAAGAAGCTAAAATAAGCTTCCTGGCAAGCTGTTGGCTGATGCCACCATGGTTTGGATTGTGTTCTCCCCACTGCTTTCATCCCAGCTCATCCCTCCCTCCTCCCGGTATGGGCTCCTGGTTTCTTCCCGTTATCTCTCCTGTGGCCTTGGAGCTGTGCTCGGCCGCACTGCCTTCTGTGGCCTTGGAGCTGTGCTCAGCCACACCGCTTTTCCTTGCTGAGAGCGAGGGCCATTTTCTTTTGAGCACACTTGCTTGCCCCTGCTTATTGGTCCATCAGGGGGACCTGTATGAACTGGGTATAATACTCTGTATTCCCGCTTAACCCCCCATTCCTGACACAAAGTGTGTTGTATGATGACCTGAGTACCTATACCAATAAACTGCACCTCTCTTGAGGACTGCTGTTGAGTGTGATTGACTTGGGACTCTGACACAAGCAAGGATTTGAACTTCCATTTCCAAAGCCCTAGTCCAACACTCTAAATGCTGCATCACATGTACACTGCTTTTACAATATAAAACGAAGCCCTTGAAAAATTACCCCATAAGTTCACTTAATATATTACATCAAAATTAAGCATCTATACACACACACCAATCCTCACATAACACATTAACAGCTGTTACTTGAAGACATATCTATGGTATGAAAATTAAAAATAATAAAAATTTCCATGAAAAGTGTTCCTGAAATAATTCTTGGTATTGTTAAATATGAAAACCATGGAGAACAAACTGGGAAGTCAGACGGTTCTATAAAAGAACACTTGGGCAGTTATGTAGCTTCTCCATCCAAAATCACCAGCCAAGGATTACTCATTCATATGCTACCTTGGTAACAATCCCCACCTTCATCACAGGGGCGAAAGACATGGTAGTGCAGTAAGTAAGTAAATAAATGAATAAAATAGTTTTGTGGCAGAAAAGAAATGACGCAACATTTGTAGTGATGCAGGTCAGGAGGGATGCTGTCATTTGTACCACCGAGTCACCATGTTTTGATGTCCACTTTAGACACCCGGGTTCAGATGCTCAAATTGTGCCCCAAAATGGATTGGCCTGTTTGCAGTATACTAGATGACAGAGGTGGGTGCTGATTATTAATTTTAAAAACTCACAGATTAGTTAACAGCCTGCCCTGGGTGAGGAAGTTGGGGCTGAAGCTGGGGGGTATTGGCCTACCCCTTGTAGTTCAGATGCTCAAATTGTGCCCCAAAATGGATTGGCCTGTTTGCAGTATACTAGATGACAGAGGTGGGTGCTGATTATTAATTTAAAAAACTCACAGATTAGTTAACAGCCTGCCCTGGGTGAGGCTGAAGCTGGGGGGTATTGGCCTGCCCCTTGCATTGCCCAGGCGACAGCTGGTTGTTGAAAGCATGACTGGTGCATGACCAGACATGCCAGTGCTGGGGGGAGCAGGTGTCCCTCTAGCCAGTTTGGTGTAGTGGTTAAGTGCGCAGACTCTAATCTGGAAGAATTGGGTTTGATTCCCCACTCCTCCACTCGCAGCTGCTGGATGACCTTGCGCAAGCCATAGTTCTGTCAGAGGCATTCTTGAAAAGAGTAGTTTCTCTCAGAGCTCTCTCAGCCCCACCTACCTCACAGGGTGTCTGTTGTGGGGAGGGGAAGGGAAAGGAGTCTGTAAACCACTCTGAGACTCCAAGTGAAATCCAATCTCTTCTCCTCTTCTAGTTTGCGATGGCCTTAATTCAGGGGCTTTAGCTATTTTGGGGAGTTTTGTCTGATGGGATGGTGGTGGTAGGCACCTGTGATTGCAGTCAAGGGACCTATAAGGGTGGAGTCTCTTGGAGACAAAGACTGCTGGTCCTGACCACCCACAGGAGGATGCATCAGCTGTACCCTCAGGTTACTGCCAGCTGTGGGCAAAGTGTGCACATGGGCATGGAACAGCGGTCAGTGCAGGTGTGTGTGGGGGAAGTAGTTGTGAATTTCCTGCATTGTGCAGGGGGCTGGACTAGATGATCCTGGAGGTACCTTCCAGTTCTATGATTCTATGATTCTGTGATTCTATATCCTATCCCAGTGAAGTCTGCCTTCCTCCCCAGGATCTCCAGCAGGTGGGCCCAGATTTCATTCATGTTATCCATGATCCCTGTATTAATTAATTAATTAATTCATTCATTCATTCATCAAATTTCTACCCCACCTTCCCAGCCAGAGCCAGCTCAGGGCGGCTTACATAAGAAAATAGATAAGTTACATTAAAACATAAATTACAATTAAAACAAATCTAAAACCATCTGACGTAATAAAGTGCTAGTAGTCATTATTAATTTGATGGTGGCAGCCATTATTCGATGCTCTCAACTCATTGTCGGCTCGTGGATCCTCCTTTTTTAATAACAAGGTGCTTCCAGAAGTCGCTGGAAGTAGTTGTGGCATCGTTTCATACAAACCCAAGTGTGCTGCCTCATCCTTCCTCTCTCACCCCCAGGCTGTAGTTCCCACTGAACTATTCATCCATCCCTACTTACTGAAATGATGATCTTGAATTTTTACAGGTGATCGCATGCCTTTCCATCTATTGCCTCTTCTGTACAGAGTGCAAAATAATCGTGGGCTGGAAAGAAACTGTTCAAGTGATCTCTGACAGTTTATTGCTAGGAGTTTGAAGAAAGGATCACTGGAGCAGTATTTGCCAAGGTAGGACACAGTGAAAGCTTTCTCTGGATTCCCCCTTCCCCCTGCCCCATTAAACTCTTTTATTCTTTGGGGTTTATAACTCAGCTATAAAAATCACTTCGGTCTGAAACTCAGAACACAAATGTTGAGTCCTTCCTTAGAACGGATTTACACCTAAGACAGTAACAGTTCAAAAGAAAGCATTTGGGCCTGGAAGGTCATTTCTCACTTGCAACCAAGCTAGAATCTCTAAGCCCCCCCCCCTCAATTTCAGCTACCTATAAAGGGTGTTAATAGCACCAGCCAAACCACTCAGGGTGATAGCGTAAATAATCCAAGTCACCAAACACACATTTAACCCAATGGGCCATTTAATGGGCTTTGTAGAAAAATATAGTGCATCCTATAATAAAAAACCCTCTAACCTCTAAAGCTAACAAGATTCCCAATCTACAAAAAGAAGCAAGTATACATATATACTATATTGTTTCCATTTAAGATACAATAAAAACTCTGTCTCAAAAAACATTACTAAACGCATCTATTTTACTTAAAATTTATTGTTCTACCCCTTCATTCTCATGCTTAAGTGTTCAGCATTCTTCATTATTGACAAACCATGTAATATTGACTGGCATATATACAGCCATACACTGACCTCCCAGCACAGGGGTTTGCATAGGATTGCCAGTCCTCAGGTCTAGGCAGGGGTTCCCCTTTTCAGGGCTTCTGCCCACCGCCGGCCAGCTGGCCAGCAGGGGAAACCCCACCCCAAACACCTATGTGTTGGATCGATCCTATGCTGCTCTCTTACCTGTACGGTGACATGTGGCTCTGGGACAAAGGCTGAGGAGGTGGCTGCACAGAGGGTGAGGTACTTATCCCCCCCACCTCCTGTACTAATTGCTACACCAGGAAGGCCAGCTGGGGATGCACAACAACAGTCGGATGGGGGGAGGGATCCTCGCTCCTGTAGCTCCCCCCACTTACACCCTTGGCCTGATGTCGAGAGCAGCTGACCAATCAGACAGAGGGAAGGATTCTTGTCCTCAATCTTGCTCTGGACGTTCCCCCCTTTTTGTGGCTTGCTGCCCCAGTCCCATTCGTTTGTGCTTCCCTGCTCTAGTCCCTTCGCTTGCCTTTGCATGTGGGTTGGTCAGGCGATGCCAGCAATGGACGACGCTGCTGACACGATGAGGTCACTTCCAGGTGACATCATCGCATTGGGGATGTCCCGCCCAATCCCAAATTGCTCCCCAAATCCCTCCGCCAGCATGACGAGGGGCCCTGGCAAACCTAGGTTTGCAGTAGGGTGGGAGAACTGATGCAAGTAGCCACTCTGTCTTTCAAAGACTTAATCCATTATCAACAGTCTGTGCCACTAACGCATGACATGGCATGATGCGCCCACCACTTCATTTCAAAGATTTAGCTGCTAGAGATCCCAGAAACGGAACTGATTAGCAATTCAGAATTGTAGCCAGAATTTTTAAAAACGTAGGGACAGTGCTTCACCAGGGATAGGTGGCAGAAAATTTATTTATTTATTGAACTTTTACCCCACCCTCCCTGCCAAGGCAGGCTCAGGGCGGCTTCCACAAAACTGCTAAACAGTATAAATTTTACAATTGATAAAATGAAGTAAATGATTTAAAAACACAGACAAATCAATTTAAAACATCACTTTGATGGCGATAAAAATAAAGTGCAATTTAAGGACACATTCAGCGGTGCCACCGCACTGAGTCGTTTTGGATCGGAGTTCACACAGGGCGCTGCTGGTAAGACGCCACTCCTAGCGGAATACCTGCCTAAAAAGCTCTGCTTTCACAGCCCTGTGGAACTGTGACAGGTCCCACAGGGCCCTGATCTTGGCAGGAAGCTTGTTCCAATAGGACAGAGCTACAAACGAGAAAGCCCTGGTCCTAGTTGACATCAACCTGACTTCCTTTGGGCCACGGAGGTCCAGGCAGTTTTGGGATCCTGATCGCAGTGCTCTCTGGGGAACATGCGGGGAAAGGTGGTCCTTCAGGTAGGCCGGTCCCTCACCATAAAGGGCTTTAAAGGTCAAAACCAGCACCTTGAAATGAATCAGGAATGCTATTGGCAGCCAGTGCAGAGTCTTAAGCACAGGCTGGATGTGCTCCCACCTGGGGAAACCTATCAGCAGCCTGACTTCCGCATTCTGCACTGCAGCTTCCGAAGTTGCACCAAGGGCAGCCCCATGTAGAGAACATTGCAGTAGTCCAACCACGAGGTGACCATAGCATGGATCACTACAGCCAGATCATTGCATTCGAGGAAGAGAACCAACTGCCTAATCAGCCAAAGATGGTAAAAGGCTGCCTTGGCAGCGGCTGCTACCTGGGCCTCCATTGTTAAGGAAGCATCCAGGAGCACTCCCAAGCTCCTGACCCTCGGAGCTGGCACCAACGGCGCCCCACCAAAGGCTGGGAGTGGGATCACTACCCCCGTACTGCTCTGATTCAGGTACAGGACTTCCGTCTTCGTCGGATTCAATTTCAATCGACTCAGTCTAAGCCATCTAGCCACGTTTTGCAATGCCCAGAAGAGAAGCAACAGAAGCAACAGCTCCAGATCCACTGCGACCTCTAGCTCTCCTGTAGTCCGCTAGTCTTTTTGATTGGAGAGACTCAATTCCAGGCTGCTTTACTGTGTAAGCGGGGGGGGGGAGGATGTCCAACACTCTCTATTTTGCATTTTGCCATTTTATTTTATTTTATTCCATTTTTAAAACCCTGCTTATTTTTCAGCCTGGAAAAAAGAATTAAAAAAGAGACTGAAACTTCCCTGACTGCCTAGGGTCATTTTGGAACACCCAAACATATCTTATATTTTTAAAGGGGTTTTTTTTAATTTCTTAATTTTTTCCTGAATTTTTGTCTGAGGGGGCAGTGCTCATCTGTGGGGGGCATTGCTCCCAAATGCCCCCCATGACTATGGGCATGGTGTCACCATGGAGAAGACGCTATGTCCAGCTGATAGCTATCTGAACAGGTTACCTTACCACACTTTCTCTCTCGGTATATCTAGATTCATATACACATACAGAAATGTTATGGGGATGGTTTCCACATGTATGTTCCTCTTCTGATCACTGCAACATTAAATGATTAATTGCATATGTGAATGAGCCACACAGATCCACAAAAAAACTTTTGTAGCTCTATAAAACACAGTGGCTTTTCACCAGAGCTGGGCCACATATTTCAGTAGTCAAGTATGCAATAATCAAATGTAGAGCAACAAGTAATGCACATATGTTAATCAGTCGTCAATATACATAATGCTAGAATGTTCCAGATTTTATATTCGTTCCTATTGTGTTACCAAGAATTATGTTGCCAAAGAGACACTTTATTATTTATCCAGTAAAAAACATTACCAAAGAAGTTTGAATATCTGAAATTTATTTACATTAAATGGCCATGCAACAGAACCTCCCCCAGATTTTAATCCAAATATTAGATTTTGCTCATCAATTTGCCAATCCTAAAAAAACCTACAACACTAAATTCTAGCAACCATCTTCCCTTGAAGTAATTTATCTTGAAATATGTTACAAAAGCAGCTAAAACACTTGTTTGTTTCTTTTGCCTACATTAAAAAACCCAAAAAACCAACAGCCAGTTGTTTTTATACCTGCCAAAATAGAGTTGCTTTAATGCTGCATTTTGAACATGTGTGCGTGTGTTTAATGTAATTTAATGCATTTTTGCATAAGTAAATATGTGCCCTGTTGTTAAAGAGTCACAAACAGCTTGAGAAATTCTGTGAAGAGATAACAGTAAACACAATTCTTTTCTCTTTTAGTGCATTAGAACTGTTGGGATAATTGTCACTGTGAGCAAAGTGCGTTTGTTTTAAGATGAATAATACAGTTCAGAAAGGTTGCATTAACTCTCTCTTTATTCACGACACAGAATGTGCTTGAATCAAGCTGAATGTAATTGGCAGGAATTCTATGCAAAGAGCCTGGAGACAAGAGTTTTTCGTCAACCCGAATCTCCAAAATGTAATAACCAAAGTGCACTCTGTCTTTCTAATGAAATAACATATTTCCTGAGAATCACGTTCAAGGCCCTCTTCCGCAGGAATTGCCTCCTCCATTATGATTTAATGACCACAGAAGTAGCCCTCCCAATGTCAAGAGATGCTAAGGCCAGCACCACAAACCTTCGGATCTGTGCTCCTCTGCTCCTTTGTTGTGAGCCATTCAGAACAACCAACAGAAAGGACAGGCTGCCCATTAACTTCAGCTGACCGGTTCAAATTATAGAAGCAACTGGCAGAACAATACTAAGAGCAGTTTCTGGTACTGACGCCCACTGAATAGACTTTACTAAGATTCTGAGTAGGCCTACTTAGGATTTATATCCAAGTCTGGCTTAGAGTTGCCAGATCCACCCTGGCTGCTGTTGGAGGATGGAGGGGTAGGGTTAGGGTTACCATTCCCTAGGTGGGCAGCAGGAGGAAATTCCCCTTCCCCAAGAGCAACATTGGGCGACATGCCAATGTCACCCAGAAGTGACACAGGCACATCAGTGTCATCAGTGGAGGTACACTCTGTTTTTTGGGCAAAACTCTATGGTTTGAGGGTGCTTTGACGCAGAGGTCATTTCGGGGGGGATTGCGGGGGAACACAGTTCCCCCGGGTGAGGTGCAGGGGGCGGGGCACATGACGAAGCCCCGCCCCCTGCTTCCAGCCACCCCGCTTCCAGCCCTCATTCAGCCAGGAGGAGGCAGGAGAAGAGGGAGGGTAAGTTGCTTCCTCCCCGCCTCTCCCCACCCCTGCCTGCCAGGGGCCAGGGAGGGCCTTGGCGGGGCTTCCTCGCACTCCCGCTGGCCTTGCAGGTCCACCGCCGGGCCCCTGATGTCAGGGTGTGTGGCATATGCTAATGAGTTATGCTAATGAGTTCCCCTAGCTCTTTTTCTACGAAATGACCCCTGCTTTTATGATAGAATTTTGCCCTAAAACCAGAATGCATTGCCCCAACATGCCTACATCACTTCTGGGTGATGTCGGCATATCAGGGGCAATGCTTTCAGCTCACGGAGCATCCCCCCTATCCTCCTGCCGGTGTCTCAAAGAGACCTGGCAACCCTAGGTAGGTAGAGTTTCCAGATCCAGATTGGGAAACTCCTGGAGGTTTGGGGAAGGAGTCTGCACAGAACAGGGACCTGAGTGGGGTACAATGTCCTAGAGTCCACCCTTCAAAGCATCCATTTTCTCCAGGGGAACTGATCTCTGTAGTCTGGAGATGTGCTGTAATTCCAGGGGATCCCCAGGTTCCACCTGGAAACTGGTATCCCTAGGTTCCCTGGGCAAAACCTTCATGGTTATCTTTGGCACCTGGTCCCCTGTCAACCGGATTCTCCTCAAGCTCCAGGCCCAAGGCCTTGTTCTTTCTGCCTCCCCCCACTGGCAGCTTTTAAGGCTGCGTAATACCAGCTTGAAAACAAGTCTAATCTTAAGAAACAGAAACATTCTGCTATTTCTTCCAAATCCACTGAATGTCCACTTGTGGACAAATTTTCCTTGCCCACAGTGACTGTGGGGGTGATAGACATTCTGCAAAAGATGCAATGAACAATATTTTGACTGATCTGGTCTCCAAAAAAATTGAAGGGCAATCTTCGGTACCAAGTTCCAGTCGACTCATTCCTTTGTTCTCTCTGACCTAGTTCTGGCAGGCAAAATTATGCTAGTGGAAATGCAAATTCCAAGCCAATTTATTCTTTCTTTGTCATAGGTGTTTCCCTAATCAAAGATAATCTGTTTTTTTGTGAAATGCAATTGCACACCTCTAATAGCCTTTTATGCATGTCAGATGATGGTCCATCATGTGGTAACAGTGACGTCCTGAATAGAGTTGCATGCTTCCCATGACTTCAATGAACTAGGACTTCAAAAAGCAGAAATTGACTTAGGATGGTGTTGATAGTCTCCTCCCTAACAGTTAACATCCGGAAGGGCAAATATGTATATTTTTACCCTCAACATTGCTGTTGGAATTTAGAAATGTTCTAAAAAAATAAATATTCTAAATAAATAATCAGATTATAAATAAGATTTGGTTCATGGGAAATATGCTGTGATTTGGTCTGAGATCATGGACATTTTTCTTTTCTTTTTTGGAAAGGCCTTAGTTGATTCTGTATGTTTATGTATTCCATGCCACAGTGCCGAAAAAGTGTCAAATGCTTTCTAACTACTGAAAAGATAAAGCATTTCCATTTTGAATATAAGTTTTACTTTCAACTAAAACAGTAAAACTAAAACTCATGGATCACTGCCTTGATATTGCGAGGGGGCTTGCGTGGTTCGATGAGGCTGTGGGCTATGCCGTGGAGGGCCACCCAGGACAGACAGGTCACAGCAGAGAACTCAGACAAAATGTGATCCACTAGAGAAGGAAATGGCAACCCACTCCAGTATCTTTGCCAAGAAAACCCCATGGACAGTAACAAAAGGCTACAAGATATGACGCTGGAAGATAAGCCCCTCAGGTTGGAAGAGCACAAAAGTTGGTTTGAAACTCAACATAAAAAACTAAGATCATGGTATCTGACCCCATCACTCCTTGGCAAACAGATGGGGAAGTCATGGAAGCAGTGACAGACTTCACATTCCTGGGATTCAAGATCACTGCAGACGGTGACTGCAGCCATGAAATTAAAAGATGTCTGCTCCTTGGGAGGAAAGCGATGGCAAACCTAGACAGTATAATAAAACGTAGAGACATCACCCTGCCAACAAAAGTCTGTATGGTCAAAACAATGGTTCTTTTGAATTATGGTGCTGGAGAAGACTCTTAAGAGTCCCTTGGACTGCAAGGAGATCGAATCAGTCAATCCTAAAAGAAAACAACCCCGACTGTTCCCTGGAAGGCCAGATAATGAAGCTGAAGCTCAAATATTTTGGCCACCAAATGAGAAGGGAGCACTCACTGGAGAAGACCCTGATGCTGGGAAAGGTTGAAGGTTAAAGAAGAAGGGGACGGCAAGGGATGAGATGGTTAGACAGTGTTATCGATGCAACGAACATGAAATTAAGAAGAATGGGACAGCAAAGGATGAGATGGTTAGGCAGTGTTATCGATGTAACAAACATGAAATTAAGCAAACTCCAGAGCACAACGGAAGACAGGAGGGCCTGGTGTGATGTGTTCCAAAATGTGTTCCAAAATGTGTTCACAAAGAGTCGGACTTGACTGTGCGACTGAACAACAAAACAGTAATTAAAGCCTATATTCTTTCTCTACTTACTCCTGGACTGAGATAGGGATTAACTACAACAAATATTTCACTTGAGACCTGATTTTTATGCTCTTTCTTTATTCCGATAATAAAAGTTTTCTTTGCGTTGATTATTGACGTTTGACTCTGTTCTGTATTAATCTTGCCTATCCCAGAAAAGGCTGTTACTGGTTTTAAATTATTGAATGAGACAGGAGTTGTTTTATGGCAGTGGCCTCAAGAGATGGAAAGCCCTGGATTATTGTAGAATAGGGTTGCTAACTAGGGTTGCCAATCTCCTGGGTTTACAACTGATCTTTAGGCAATAGAGATCAGTTCACCTGGAGTAAATGGCCACTTGGGAAGGTGGACGCTATGGCAATATACCCGACTGAAGTCCCTTCCCTCCCCAAACCCCACCTTTCTCAGGATCCACCTCCAAAATCTCCAGATATTTCCCAACTCGGAGCTGGCAACCCTATTGCTAACTCTGGGTCAAGAAATTCCTGAAGATTTGTCAGTGGAGTCTGGGGAGGATGGGATTTGGGCAGGGGAGGAACCTCAGCAGGGTATAATGCCATATGGTCCACCCTACAAAATAGCCATTTTCTCCAGGGGAACTGATCTCTGTATTCTGGAGATCAGTTGTAATTCCAAGAGATCTCCAGGCCCAACCTGGTGGTTGGTAGCCATGCTTTCAGCCTGACAACCATTTTCTGAATTTTTCTCCAGGAAACGAGGTGGGACCGGAATATCCCCCAACAGGGCACTGGCAACCCTAGGAAGGTGTGGCTGAGGCAAGGCGTATACTGATATAGAATGTTTAGTCCATTGGAGATCTAGGGGGAGTTGTAACATATGCTTTTTCCTGTTCAGAGCTTGTTGAACTGATCTCTTGTTCTTCCATTTACTCTCTTGTCTTTTTCTCTTTGCCAGAAAGTCTCTCTGCTGCTGGAAGGCTTGCAGGTAGCTAATGTTTCATCCTCAGACACTTGTGCCCTTGCTGACAGAAAAGTGTCCCGATAGATTGATGATGGAGAAGGAAGCCACTGCCGAAAGAGACGTACTTCACTCCACACCCACACCCACTTCACTCTAACCCCTCCTTCTTTCCAGGAGACTGGGGCAGTTCTGTGTTTAGACATGATGACCCTATGTGGAAAAACAAGTAATAATTGGGTCTATGGCAATGACCAATCCAGGCATATAAATCTGGTGGTGGGAGAAAGTGCTAGCAAGTCACAGCCTACCGGTAGCGACCCCGTAAGGTTTTCAAGGTGAGATGTGTTCAGAGGTGTTTTGCCATTGCCTGCCTCTGTGTAGCAACTCTGGACTTCCTTGGTAGTTTCCCACCCAAACACTAACCAGAGTGGAACCTGCTTAGCTTCTGAGATACAATGGGATCAAGCTAGCCTTGGCCATCCAGGTCAGAGCCATATAACCGTACGTGCTACGAAAAAGCTTGTCACTCAGAAACAGCTTTTAAAACACCTCAGATAAAAGATGTTGACATCTGGATAGTTCATATAAGTGCTGTTCAGGGTCTTCAAGCAGGCTGCTGTGGTTTTTTCAGCTGACACAGTGGTGTGAATTTTGAATCTAAATGGTTCTATGCTACGGCTGTAGCGAACTTCGGCCCAAGAGAACAGTTACAGCAATGTTACAAGAGAACAGCCCAAGAGAACAGTTACAGGCCCACTGGTGGACCTCCTGATGGCACCTGGTATTTTTGGCCACTGTGTGACAGAGTGTTGGACTGGATGGGCCTTGGGCCTGATCCAACATTGGCGTCTCTTATGTTCTTAATGACTGATCTCTCTTCAGTGGACCATAATGGCTTTGTCCAAGTGCCCCTCAGGGCTTGAAGGATTTCACCACCCAGGTGAAAGGAAGGGGCAAATGTGGGCTTGGGCATGAAGCACAAACAGCTTTCACAAGAGAGGCAGAAGGCAGATACTGCTGTGAGTGGGCTGAAGCACCCCGGGGCTGCAGGACTGATCTGATGTGGGGGAGCTAACTGGCCACACCCTTTGCATCACTCCTGCTCTAGCTGTATATCTGTAAATAAAGCCAATACTACAAAAATGCCCGAAGTCTCCAGTAGGTCCTTTCCTCTAAAGGAAACAAATCCAGGTTGCTGTCCCTGGAACTTCTTATCCCTTGGAGAACTGGGGAGAAACTGCTTGAGCTACAAGGCTACATCATTTCAAGCTGCAATTGCTTTTACCCAGTCCAAGAACTACATCACCTCATTGACCAAAAAAAATGCAGTGTCACCTGTGGTCATGGCTGGGTCATGAAACTGTAAAGCATGGGATCATTTGAAGTTTATTTCTTCTTTGTACCTACACAGTTAGATACGTCCTGTAAATGACCAACAAAGGAAAGACTGCATTCCTAGCTTTTTACGTATGCACTGTCAGCAGCATCTCTTCAAGAATCGTTCTTGAGAAGTGCCCTGACCTGGATAGCCCAGGTAAGCCTGATCTTGTCAGATCTCAGAAGCTAAGCAGGGCCGACTCTGGCAAGTACTTGGAAGGGCGACCTCCAAGGAATACCAGAGGCATTCCAGGCAAGTGCACGTGCGCGCGCACGCACGCGCACACATTTTAAAAAAGAAAAAGAAATGTTCTTGAGAAGTGATTGCAAAATTAGCTGGGTTACCAAAGACTCATAGAAATACCTAAGTAGTAAGTCTCAACTCAAAAAGTCTCAGACTGATTTGTGCTACATATCTTTTAAACATTGGAGGTGGCGGTGGGAGATGTGTGTGTGTGTGTGAGGCATCCAAATCCAATTCTTAAGGAGATGATCCAGGAGAATGTAGGCCAGCTGTTAATGGCAGCCACCTAGGGTTAAATATGAAGCAATGATTCCAAACAGTGCTGCACATTTGAGCTGCAAGGGCTTGGTGCTTTTATCAGTGTTCTCTTCCTAACAGATGCTCACTAATTTTTTTTAAAGAATGTAGTAACTAATTCTAGCATCTCTCTCTGTGTAGGAGGGCCAGTTATTCATTTATGAATACAGAGAATTTATCCTTACCAATAGGATTCTAATCAATCCACCATTATCCCCCACATACATATTTCATTTTCTTCATATTCTTGATCAATTCCAGACATTATTTTGTTCTGAATGTGATAATCCTGAAATGAACTGAAGACATGATTTTTCCCCCAAAAAATTATTGTCTTGACAAAAGCTGAATAGCTTTCAATTGCCAGTTACATTCAGTGGGAATCATATGCTGCTACTGAGATATTATTCATTCCAGACAGAAAGGGGTTTTTTGCAGGTACAAAACAGCAGTTAAACTACCTAGCTGTGCATTTAGCTTGGACAATGGGAAAATACGAAGAAAAGTTATGGTCACTCACTTCCCTGATCCAAGATTTATTGTCATAATCGCAGACAGTAAGTGCATGTCACATGATTCATGAAATTCCAAACCATCTTATAAAGAACTGGTCCATACTAGCTTTATTATCCTAACCCTAAATCTCCACTGCATCTTAATCTTACTTTTTTGTAGTTCCCTTCAGACCTGTATTTGTGGCTTCCCTGTTTGCTTCTGTAGTTCCCCTTACATTTCACCCTCTTGTTCAGGTCATTTCTAACTATACTTTTTCCCCACTCAAGTTCTGACAGCACATAACAGGAAGTGGCCAAAAACATGCATCTTTACCACTGCAGAAAAGTGGCACATATTTAAAAGGACAAACCCCACAGCCAGACAGCTGAACGCACATCTGGGTCATGCATCTGTTCATATGGCTGGTCACTTTTTAAAAAAAAACCAGACTTTAGTCTGCTTAGGTGAGCCCTGGCGCTGCTCTCATTAGCAGCAATCTGGGCCAGTTATTACCTGGTCAGACTGAATGTACAGGGACCAGGTAGAACTCCAAGTCCAAAATCTAAGAAGCGGGTGTTTTGGCCACACAAGGCTCAACCTACAGTCAAAAGGAAGGTAAGAAGAGGGACAGGTCCAAAGGCTTTCCAAACTACTCTGCCACTCTGACTAATCAGTTGTCAAAGTAGCAGAGGGAAAACAGAACTCAACCTTTTCTTAGAATCTAAGCTTCAGTAGCTAAAGTACCTGTGGTAATTGGTGCCTCTGATGCATACCGGATTGTTCACACATTAGATCATCTTCTTAATATGGTTCACATGGAACTGCCCTTGAAGTGTGTCTGCAGTTGGTACAGAATGGTGCAACAAGAATGTTGACTGGAATGAGCTGTAGGGACCATGTCACTCCAGCTTCCAATTTCATTCAGGGCCAAATTCAAGATACCGGTACTGACATTTAAAGCCCTATATGTCTTCAGACCGACCTGCTTCCATACAAACTTATGGTCATCTTCAGGGGCCTTGATTTGGGTGTCCCCCATCATCTGAAGCAAGATGGGTACAACCAGAGTACAAGACTTTTTGGTTATGGCACCAAGATTGTGGAATTCTCTCCTCAGGAGGATCCATCATTATCTTCCACCAAAGGGTGAAGGCCTTTTTATTTCATTTGGTATTGTCTTATGAATCCTTCCTTTTTATTTTTAATTGTTTTAGATGTATTGTTTTTACAGTTGGTTTTTAATGTGTTTTTTGAACTTTTTGCCACCTTGAGGACCTCAACTAAATTTGGGGAAACTATAGGGTTGCCTAAAGCCCTATATGTCTTCAGACCGACCTACTTCCATACAAACTTATCTGATCACTACGGTCATCTTCAGGGGCCTTGATTTGGGTGCCCCCCATCATCTGAAGCAAGATGGGTACAACCAGAGTACAGGACTTCTTGGTTATGGCACCAAGATTGTGGAATTCTCTCCTCAGGAGGATCCATCATTATCTTCCACCAAAGGGTGAAGGCCTTTTTATTTCATTTGGTATTCTCTTATGAATCCTTCCTTTTTATTTTTAATTGTTTTAGATGTATTGTTTTTACAGTTGGTTTTCAATGTGTTTTTTGAACTTTTTGCCACCTTGAGGACCTCAACTAAATTTGGGGAAACTATAGGGTTGCCAGGTCCTACCTGGCTGCCAGCAGGGGGACTCCCAATCTTTCTTGTAGTTCTTCTGGTGTGCCTGCTTTGCAAGCGCACTGCAATGACATCACCCGGAAGTGAGGTCATTGTGTTTCTGACATGGGGTGTGTGTGTGACACTCTAGGTTTTATGCAAAATTCTATGGTTTTTTGGGCCTCAAAACCATAGAGCTTTCCCCTAGAGTGTCACCCCGGCATCGGAAACATGATGGCCTCACTCCTGGGTGATGTCATTGTGCTGGTGCTTGTGGCACCGGGGGCTTCTTGGGGGTGGGGCTTCCCCCACTGGCCAGCTGTGCCATGGTGGACTGGGGCCCCAAGGGGATCCCCTGGCCCCACCAGGGAATGGCAACCCTAGAAAACTAGCACTAGAGAGGCAGTCTGGTGTAGTGCTTAAGAGTGGCAGACTCTGATCTAGAAAATGCAGTTTGATTCCCCACTCCTCCATATGAAGCCAGCTGGGTGACCTTGGGTCAGCCACAGTTCTCTCAGAGCTGTTCTCTTTGTTGTGGGAAAGGGATTGTAAACCGCTCTGAGACTCCTTTGGGTAGTGCAGGGCAGGGTATAAATCTAATCTCCTCCTCCTCCTGGAAAGATGGCATAAAATATTTTTAAGTAAGTAAGTAAATAAATAAAATGGTTCCATGTGTAAATCTCATAGATGTTTATGGGGAAACTAATATTAGAAGTTACTCCCTTCAAGTTAAATTAAAAAAAATAGAATACAGTATAACAGAGGCTGCAAATACTAAAAGAAAGAAAAGAAGGAAAATACTGAAATGCATTGGAAAATCAGATGTAGCATTAATAAACTTGATTGTTTTCATCAAAGGTTCTAGTTTTTACATTCTTATTATTAGGTAGGAAGAAAATATATCCCGTGAAACAAAATGACTCAAGCAATTTCAAGTTAAGTAAGGTCAGCTATATTAAAAAACTGTTAGTTAATATTATTCCGTGCTGTGAAACAAAATGAAATAATTATGTGGGTGCATAAAATGAAACAATGCTGAGTGGATGATTTTAAATGACAGGAGTTTTAAAGGAGATATTTTAAGGGTCAGAAGAGGTCACTAGGAGTTTTCAGGAAAAAAGAATGTCTAGAGAACAGAAAGTTTGTTAAGTAAAAAGTGCATATAGTACAAATTGCCAACAAGAAGACTACCTGTTCTGGTGGAGTGCAAAATTATACAGACTGTATTCAAGAGGTAAAGTTACAAACTGCTTTGAACACAAGCACATTCTAATGCTCCCATGGCCCAAGTGGAAAGTATCTTTGCCAAACTGAAAGGATGATCCTGAAAAAGCTACTCAGAAAAAGTCACATTCAGTTCAGTGATACTCCTTACAAAGAATGCGGATTGTAACCTTAGCCTGCTAGAATCCTGTTTTCCACCAAAGAAGTGTAGACTTTATTTTCTGCTGCCTGTCAGCAAATAGGATAGGCTATGCTGCCTCTAAATGTGGAGGTTTCATTTTGCTAGGACACAGCATGGCATGGTGGTTAAGAGCCACAGACACTTAGCTGGAGAACTCGGTTTTATTCCCCACTCCTCCACATGAAGTCTGCTGGGTGACCTTGGGCCAGACACGGTTCTCTCAGAACTCTCTCAGCCCTGCTGTTGTGGGGAGAGGAAGGGAAGGTGATTGTAAGCCGCTTTGAGACTCCTTAAGGTTGAGAAAAGCGGGGTATAAAA